>NW_027270959.1:600000-862500 GCF_040938485.1 Diadema antillarum
CTGGAATAAACAGCAAACAAGATGTGTCCTTCATAGGCACACTGTATATGTAACATATGCATGTTTATAACACAAAACAAGCACCAAGCAAGAAAAGTTGTACATTTGAAGAGTTTGTTCGCAAAAACCGATAAGTCCATTTTTGAAGATTTCGAAGTACGGTCTCTGTCATAAAGTACAAAATAATACCTTTTAAATGATATATTGGTCACTACATATACAGGTACATTTTTGAAGTTATGGTCAAAAGAAGCAACAATTTTCTTATTATTCTCTTTATTTTTCTTGACCTTTAATCACAAATATCTCCATTTGGCAAATATGGACTTATCGGTTTTTGCGAACGAACTCTTCATTTGTATGTTTCCAACATACATGAATATGTCACACACGAACATTACCAAGGATGGCACACTGTATTCTGACACACTGTGTAGCGTTGTCACTTTCGGTAATATCACAAGTGGACTAAATTCTGCAAAAATTAACAACTCACAAAAACTTTGCCACCTATAACAAAAATGCCTTGTATACATATTGTCTCCAAGGTAAGAAATCCCTAATCATTCTTTTTTTTTTTTAGTCAAAGGGATAAAACTTGTTTATCATTACATCACTGTGCTTCTCGATCACATATTGAACCCAGTGCACAATCATCTCGCAGGTACCAATTCACAAAATGTGCTTGTATGGTGCGAACAGTATTGTATATGCCATATATTCCGCAGGTTGTTTTTTTTTTTTGCGAATTTTGTGAGTTGAGTGCTCTTCGCAAATTTAACGACACAAGAAAAAATATCAACTCTGATCCCGGCGTGAATGCTACGTGCATGCATACATTTCTCTGTCCTCTGCTGTACTCTGCGATCGCGAATTTAATCACTCAAAAAATTGTCGGGAAGTCCTAAAATTACACTTGCTAAACATATGCCACATATAGCAGGCCTACAATGTATATCATAGCTTTTGCTGTCTGATACACAGTCTTCCCATCATTGCTTTACTTCTTTGATTTTTACTTTTACGAAATTAAGTGCACAGGACCCAGTGGGTGAATGTGTCTGGGCCGGACTGAAAACAAAGAGAATAAAAGTGAGATTGAAAAATGATTGAAACTGACCTTTAACCTCATGACATCCATGGGCTGCTGTCTGCTGTTCTGCAATGCCTTATCCCACAGTATACTCTGAGAGGTATGAAAAAGTGTTGAGAGCAGCAGCAGAACAATATCTCATTAATAGCAATGCTGGCAACTCCATCAATTTCAATCTATGCCCATGCTCCACACACAGACTTCTCATTGCTTAGCTACTCTTGTCCACTCTAAGCTGTGGTGCAAAACAAATTCTTGCACAAGGGAGCATCATGTGACTAGGGAAAAATGAAGAATGCAGTCAAAAGCATTTGTCAAGCCAGAATCTTCTTAACCCAAGGTATGGTTAGGGGTTTTTCATGCTCCGTGACTGTGAAAATATCATCAATCTCATGAAAAGCATCATATTATAGAGATATGGGAGTGCACCATTTCATAACCACAAGGTTGAGTCTAAATTTCTTTTCACTACCACTGAGAACTGCCTCTAAAAGGAATGATTTTGAAGGGTTATCAGCCAACTTGTATAAGAGCATGTACATATATGAGGGGGCTACTAACTCACTCTGCACAGGAATCAATGTTACATGCATCAAACTTGTGGAAATCACCACATTTCATGAGGCAAGAGGTTAACTCCTAACCTTTGTAAACATCTTGTGTCAGACTTTAGGTCATCATTCTCTGGCAGAAATGTGCAAGTCAATTTTTGCTCATTTTTTTATTTGATCATTTCTCAAAACAAAGATTGTGCTTGCTTGTCTTTATTCTTTGACATTGATAAATTTTGTCAGGTCAATATGTCTAATAACTCTAGATAAGAACACACCATCATTCTTTGTTTTTTAAAGGTGAAACACCAAATATTTATGGAATATTTCTGAAGAAAAAACAAAATCAAATGATGAAAGGGTACATTGATTTGCAAGATTACACTTATTACAAGTCTGCCGGTCGCACTGATCTCCATTTCCACAACTCACCTGTAAAAAGTCTTCTAGATCCGATGATAGCACACTACCTTTGACCTGGAATGTTACCGTGGTGACCTCGGGGTCGAGGTGACCCTTTGAGCTGGGGTCAGAGTTCAGACCTTTCTTCTCCAGCAGCTGATATCCACTGAAACACAAAACAGCATAATCATGGTGCTAAGCTTTAAAATTTATGGAACTTTTAAGGCAAAGCAACTGAATATTATCCATGTTTGTTCTGAATGATTGACTGAGTATGCCATAGATGTATGTGGATTACGCATGACAGCCAGAGTATGAAAAATGACAAGCAACTTCATGGAGAACTATGCACAGTAGGAAATCTGCCTTGGTCATGAGTAATGGGGCAGGGGTACAAACCCTGAACCTTTTCACTGAAAGCACAGAACACAATGTACTAGACCACAGCGCCTCAACAATGTTAGAACACCTCTATCGGTATTCAAACTCTGTTCAATTCTGTTTTCTGTTTAGAATAAAAGGAACTCATATGAGATAGATGCCACAGGATATATCTACCTCGCTGCAAACTTTTTCAAAAATCAGAAAAATGAAATATTTTTCCAAAGAGGATCTCCATCTTGTAGCTTTGATATTACATCACTTCTATGGGAAATTTTGCACATGTAGGGTATATCACTCAAAACTATGAAAGTTAAGGCCTGCAGAACTTTAAAATACCAATATCCAAACATGGTTATTGTCAAATTCTTTGAATTCAATACAATTTTGTGTGGTTTTTTTTCCCAAAGTTAAAGACTACTTTCAAAATGCTGAGAAAGTATGTTTCGCTCTTTTGTGGCTGCACAGAGCCATGACTACTTTTGGAATCCCCAAAATGTGAACAGCCGGATACAATCCATTTGAATACAATACTGCAGCTTTAAATTTCTTTCAAAGAAAAAACCTTTTTACTGCTTTCTAAAGACTTACGTTATGTCGCTCTGTGAGTCATACGCATGGAGGTCTAATATCAGATCCAGATCAATCCTGGAAGGAAACACAAAATCAGTCATCTAAAACTTGATGTAACATTAATAACAGACTTATGAAAACACAGAGACTTTTATTTGATAATTGGAGTCAGGAAGCTAGGTCTGACCTTCTCCTACTGGGCACTCCGTGACATTAACCCCTTCTGTGCCAGGGACTTTGGACAGTGTATACAATGCTGTGGGGTTTATGCACACAAGGGGTTAATGTGGAAACGCCCCTTTTATTTTGCACATTTCAAGATCATCAAGATCACCTTCATCATGGACATTTCTTATTGTTGCTTTTAATTTCTCGTAAACTCATTCTCATAAAGTCGGGGCTTACAGCCAAACAAGCTTGCTTTCATGTAGGTCCCGTCATACTTCTCTTTGCTCAACCCCATTTCGATTTCCACCAGTTATTACAATTGCTGTGTTATTACAGGGAATAATTGTCAAACTCAAATTTCATTAGCAATTTCAGCTGATGAAAAATATCTTCAATGATATCCTGTACACTTCTATGTAAGAAAAGTGCTACACAAAAGTTAGTTTGTGTAGCAGTGGTGTAAAAATGCATAGCAAATTGCGATGCGATACCAGGAAAATTATTCCCTGTATTACCATGTATATTGTTTGTTTTTGCACATTGTTTACAAGGTAAAGAACTTGTATTATTACTTCTGATGTACTATTCATATACGAGAAGTATGAAAATAAATGAATTCAATTGAATTGAATTGAATCATGCTGGAGCCTCTACCATTTCTTTCTTGTAACATAAATATGCATCACCTTTGAGTATATACAGTGTATCTATTGAGCATATATCTATTTTGTGATTTCATTAATTCTTTATACAGGTGTATAAATCAGGATGGAAGTTCTGCTTTGCCAAAGGAGTAAAATTCTAGCATCGTGCAAAGTATATAACCCTGAAACAGAAGCACCCTTCCTCCATGTGTACCTAATTCATGGGTAGTTTTCTTACTTGTGCATGTCAATACCGATGCACACACTCCATCCACACTATTAATTTTTCCTTAAATTTTCTTAAAATACAGGATATATTACATTCATATGGAAGTGTACCTACAAAAAATACTGATCAGCAATTGGATAGAACAATGTGAATTCAATGTTTGTAGGTATCACACAAAGTTGGACAGAGCTGTGTAGCTGTAACAGTTTGTGGTGCAAGTTCTTGAGCTGAATGTCTCAAAATATATCCTATAGTTTGACACTCTCAGAACTATGACAGCTTGAAATTCTGTTGACTTTATATGTGACCCCGCATCACAAAAACAACAAAAAGTTGTCAGATATGGATTTTTAGTTAAGGACAGATTCTGAAAGAGCAGACTGTAAGCTTAAAATGATGCGTAACTTCAAATGGACTTTCTTAACTTATCTGAATAATAGAAAGAAAGTATGCCCTCTGAAAAAGTGTTACTTGGAAAGGAATCTTTGAAGTTTAGTGTCTGTTCAAGCGCTTAATCTCACCAAGCTGTCCTCTGTGCTATGAAAGGGACAAAAGACAGGATGTAAGACTCTGTAGCGACCACAATGAAGGGATTACCAGATAAAGCTGAAATTACCCACACTCATTAAGCACATTCTATTCATAACTGATACCAACTTTGAAGGCTGTAGCACCAGCCTTTCAAAAATTATAAGACTTCAAAGTGAGGGTTGTTTAAAGGGTTTTTAAGAAATGAAAAGGGGCCTCTATTTAAAGACATACGTAATCATACTTTTCTACAAAACGTGTTGTGGAAAAACTATTTAAAAAAAAAATCCATTGGTTTTATGATCCCAAACTTTAGAATAGTGTAGAAGAAAAATAGCTCTTTCCGATAATATAAAAAAAAAACAAAGACTGACTCATTTCACCTATTTTTAGTCCTTGCATAAAATGAGGTCGAGCAACATTTTGTTGGTTTTGTGATGCATAGTCACACTATATAGATATATTGCCAATGGGACTGGAAGAGCTGAGAAGCATACTCACCTTGCCCTCTGTGTTTCCTGTAGATTTGCTAAACTGTTGATGTGCCTGGTGTGTACAAAATCAATTGAGGTGATACAAAAAGTTGATATCACTATACAGAGAATTTTATATACTGGTTTCTAAAAAAAAATATTGTCACAATTATCAAAACATCTTTTGACATCAAACTACAGCATTTATTTATATTTCACACTGACTCTCATCAATATTTCATCTTTTACTCTCTCTCTCTCTCTCTCTCTCTCTCTCTCTCTCTCTCTCTCTTTCTCTCTCTTGCTCCTGTCCTTATTCATTCAAAGGTGGAATTCTGGAGTGTAATGTGTAGGGGTCATGGGAGCTGAGTGAGTTGGGGTTGAAACCACAGCTACATGAGCGATACAAAATCATTATTTTCATGGATGCATGATATTACTGTAAAACCAGGAATGTTTGTGTGCATTTTAATTTCTCAAAATTTGCAAGAGCCAAAAATTACGGAATTAAAATGCACGCAAAAGTTCTTGTCTACATGATATGCATTGATCATGAATGCCAGTGGCAATTCACAAAAATTCTGTGCCACAAGAAAGGCAGTCGGCTCATATTCATGAAAATTTTATGCCGCAAACATTTCTTGCTTTACAGTACCCTGTTGTAATCAAAGTCAGCGGAGATGAGAGATGATTTACCTGAGCACACCCCTGACCTCATCGAGTTCTTGCCGTGACACGAGGTCTGTCTTGTTCAGAATAATTAAATCAGCCATGGCAACTTGTCTGGGGGAAGCAAACAAATAAAATGTTCACATGGCAAATGAAAACAAAAATTCCCTATAAAGTCAGAGTATTTTTTAGAACTACCTGACAATGCTTTATCTTCACTATCTAATATTCATTTGAATATGTTACAATCAACTCAAATGGGGGAAAAATGTAGCATGCCTGTTAAACTTCATTGACACCTCAGTGAAGATATTCTCAAACAATTTCAGAAACATTTGAGAAATCTACGCCCTTGTTCGATAAAACAAGTTTAAACTGACAATAAAATCACAAATTCAAGCACATCTCAACTACAGGGTGAACACTACTGTCATATTGTTTAAATACCAATATCACCATTTGTTGAAATTGTTTTAAACTCAGACTATTCATTACTTTCTTCATTCTTTTCCTCATTTTAATGGACAAATAAATCAAACTCTTATTTGCTTTCACTCTCTTTATTCACGAAAATTTAAATTAGGGTGGATTAAATCTCCTCTATGGCCTTCACTCGATCTGGAGGAGACGTCTAATTCACTGGGGGCATGATTATGGTATTTCACTTTTCACATTCTCAGCTTTCCGAAGGTTTATAATTTGTCACACTGTGCATCCAAAACATCATCATATAAAGAGTAAGATACTGTAAAAGTGGAAATTTTCGCGGTGTTGAAATTTTCGCGCATTTCGTGCAACCAGAAACTAGTGCGAACATAAAAGCACGCGAATGTTTTTGCTTGCCATATGTTCCTGTACGTGATGTCTTGATTCCGCGGAATTAAAAACACGCGAAACTCTTCCTGCCCGGCCAAGTGCGAGAAATTAGTCGCGCGAAAATATCCACTTTTACAGTAGCCAGCAGAAAGATTAACGCATGAGCTGAACAGAACTGCTCTAATTGATTACCACACAAGAATGAAAACAAGACACCATGCTTTCTTCCTACCTCACAGCTTCATTGGCGATTCCGTCCGGCTTCTCTTCTTGTATGTGCTGTAGACCAAACTTGGCATCTATCACTGTAATTATACCTTAAAACAAATAACAAAAATAATGGAAGAGAGTTGAGCCTTAGGTTTAAAGTTTGACATGAAACAAATGAGGTAAGAGTAAGTTTTGTTGCAAGCACCCTAGCACTCACGATGGGATTTAAAAATGTAATGCTACAGTATGTTTAAATGTGCATGTGTGAGTCCATGTAGATGCTGAATGTGTTTACAGCACAAACTACTAAATGGTCGAGTGCCACACTTCTCAACCAGTGGGTCACAAAGCTCTCACAGGTGGGCCGCGATGTCAGCCAAAAATGAAATAAAAAAGATTAATATATGATCTAACTGGTTCTCAAAAAAAAAAAAAATAATAATAATAATAAGGAGCCAAAGTGGGCCTTGGGTTGAAAAAGTTTGAGAAGGGCGGGTCTAGTGCATATGTATTTTCTCAAGATCTCCTTCACAGGGTGTTAATTTTTGTATGGCTGCAGTTCCAATCAATTTTTTCACAGTGCCATTTTACAGTTTCTTCGTGAAAAATAACAATAACATCTTCAAATCAAACACAACTTACAAAATAGAAGTAATATGTTTCACTTACCATCAAGGTATATCTCACTCCCAAGTTCATCATCGAGCCAAAATATAGAAGCAATTGGTCCTGCAATGAAAGACAGAATACAGAATAGTAGGAAAACCAGGGTACAGGGAATTTTGTATAACATACAAATGAATCTTCAGGGCTATAGCATGAAATGTTGGAAAGTTGTACCATAATTATATCATAATTTCTTTTTATGCTGATTTTTCCCATACTAGTGGGGCACATTCAGCATTTTTAATCGGCTACATGAGCATACAGACATGCTTTAAAGTTTTATCTAAATTGCTGTCATCACAAAATGCAAATGCATTATATTCATATACTCCTAAACATTATACAGATATTACATGCCCTTGAGGCATCTTGCAAAATTGTCCACTAAGGCAGAGCTATACATTGACTAGTGTACATCTCAAAGCACAAATTCTGAAAAGGATGAGGAGGAGGAGGAGGAGGAGGAGGAGGAAGAAGCAGAGGAGGAGAAAGAGGATGAGGTGGTGGTGGAGGAGGAGGAGGAGGGAGGAGGAAAAGGTGGAGGAGGGGGAGGAGGAGGAGGAGGAGGGGGAAGAGGAGGTGGTGGAGGAAGAGGAGGAGGTGGTGGTGAAGGAGGAGGAGGAGGAGCAGGAAGAGGAGGAGGAGGTGGTGGAGGAGGAGGAGGAGGAGTAGGAAGAGGAGGAGGAGGTGGTGGAGGAGGAGGAGGAGGAGTAGAAAAAGAGGAAGTGGAGGTGGAGGAGGAGAAAACGGAGGAGAAAGAGGAAGAGGTGAAGGAGGAGGAGGAGGAGGAGGAGGAAGAAGTGGAGGAGAAGGTGGAGGAGGAGAAAGAGGAGGAGGTGGAAGAGAAAGAGGAGGTGGAGGAAGAGGAAGAGGAAGAGGAGGAGGGGGAGGAGGAGGATGAGGAAGAGGAGGAGGAGAGAAGGAGGAGGAAGACAATGGAGGAGAGTTAGAGGTCATTCCATTAAACAAAGTACTCAGTTGTACCAATGAGACAGTCCCCCAGGACGGCAGTTGGGACACTGTCAGGATCTATCAAGGATATCATTCTTAGTATTCTTGACAAAGTGCTGCAGGACATTAGTGAGGAATTGACAGTACCTACTGGCAGATTGGAGACGGGTAAGCACAGCACAGAGAGGGTTAACAGGTTCAACTCACTCAGACACAAGTAGGTGTTCTTTAATTATAGGTTGTACAAATAGCTGTACTCTCACCTGGGTCAGCGAGGCCAGTGGTCTCCAAGAGAATGTAGTCAAATTTTCCCCTTTTCTTCATCAGGTTCTCAATGGCTTGGACACCATTATCTCTGCAGGAAATTCATCATCATACATGTATCAAACATCAATTCACAGATGTTCTTTTGCTTACAATGAGCAAGTCTTCATATTTACACACTTATTCCTCTATCGTACTGTCCACGGAGTGATTCAATTGGGGTTACAAATTGAAGATTTAGCAACAGTTCAACCTTTTTAATTTCTATTCATTCTGATGACAAAAAAATATACACTATGGAAAAACAAATGGTCTTTGGTAAACACTCATAGCTCCCATCTTCAACAGCTCTCTAAATAATGCTGAAGTGAACAGCCAGCAATGGAGATGACTGAGCTGTTTTTAAATTCCAAAGCTATCAAAGGGCAGCATCACTCATACATACAGTTTTCCACTTTCTAATGCTATATTATAGTAGTGTTTATTTTCCAGACCAGGTGAGTCAAGGATACAGCTCATTACTGAGTACTGGATAAATATATTTTGCAGAGGGTAATAGAGTGGACTCCCATTATAACGAAGTTCTCAGGACCGGCAATTTTCTTTCGTTATATTGAAATTTTCGTGATAACCAAACAAATAAACAAGAAAAAAACATAATGATAATGTTGTGGCCTGAAATTTTACTTCACTGTAACCGGAATTTCGTTATAACCGTGTTTGTTATAACGGGAGTGCACTGTATCATTATACAAAGGTTTTTACTGTAGCTCTCAAGCAGTAAGGTGGCATTGGTTGATATGAATCATTGAACACATCAAATGAAAACTGTGTCACAGCCATAAGGTACTGCCAAGCAAGCAGAAAGAGGTTCAACTGGGCCATTTCCTTATTGTCACTTTGTCTAGCATCATACAAATTAATGTAACTTTACTTCATGAGCGCTACATATGCTCTAAAAATCTATATGAAACCAAAACTTGTTTTGCAATATTTTGCTACTATTTCTGCTCCAGCTGACCATGCAAAGAAGTATCTCATGGCCTGCTGATCAAACCAAGTGTACCATGTACAGCTGTAACTGCATTTGTATTCTTATTGAAACTGATTTAGCCCTCAGGATTTAAAAAAAAATGAATACTAGTACAGTTAATAGTGATAGCTCTGCTTTCACAAGTGACTGTTCCACAGTTTCACATAATATTCCCACAATTTAACTCACTTAACAGAACAGCATAGGCAGCCATTGCGCAACTCTAGCCACTCTTCATAAAGCTCCCCTGATTGGCCAATAGACATAGACTGTTCCACTGCACTCCCTATTATGGGAGCAGAACAAGAAAAGGTGTGTAAATCACACATTTACACACAAAAAAAAAGCAGTTATTTCATCTAGAGCTTGCAACTGTTACATTACTTGTTTGTAACAACCTTCTTTAACAAAGAAAAAGACTGAATCTAACTCGGAAGGAATGAAAACATTAATAAGAATGTCTTGTTTGCTGCATGTACATTAAAATCAGCGTTCCAAATAATATTCTTGCAAATTTCGGTTACTACCAACAAAAGAAATAGATTGCAATAGGTACAGTACTTGTAATGCAATCTTATTTCTCGATCACTAAAAAACAGTGTTACTACAGGACAATTTGTTGAACAGTAAGATGACCAGAACTCAATCTTCCATTTATACAATATGCAGTCCTATCCACGAGATTGAAAAGAAACCAATGCTGATGAATTAATGAACATACCTACCAACATATAGCTCAGATCTATCAGTCATGTAATTATGAAGGAAAAAAAATATGAATGATCAAATTTGCTGAAGGGCAAAGGCAATTGAGAGACAGCTCTTCACCGGGTTTTCTTGACATATACTGTTATATAAAACTCGATACCATACCTGCTCCAAATTCATTGAGTATCACCGCTATCTTCTTTTCATGTTGCTCGGTCAAAATGTAGTTCAGGAGAGTGGTCTTTCCAGCACCTTTGTGTCATGTGAATTACAAAAAGGCAGAGAGTGTCAAGTATTCACATTAATAGAGTGATAGGAATGTGTAATTTTAGTCTAATGAATAAAAGTCCCCACTGACATACTCCAAGAAAAAGAAGAAAGCATTGCTGAATACCAAGCTTCCTTCAGGGATTTACCATTGCTTCTGATGTTCTGCGTAGAAGTGGAGATTTTTGTACTTACTGTGTTGAAATTATACACAAAAAAAGAAATATGCAAACAATAACAAAGTAAGCAGCAAACAAAATGATAAATTCCTCAATCATATATCATTGAATTCTCGAAGACCACTGTAATAAGCTCATGAATTCCAAACAACAACAACAAAAAAGGATACTTTGACTACTCTACAATTTTGTGATTTGATTCAACTATACTATCTGGAGTACCATCAATTCTCCATTGCACTGTTCAATATTATGATTTGGAGGAAACTTTTCTCTATGTCCAAGAGTTTTCTTCACATCTGGAAGTAGTAACACCAATACAGCAGGGCCCCGTCTTATAAAGACTTCAAATCAATCACAAGTCCCCAAATCAATCGCAACTTGCATTGCAGCTCACAAGAAACTTGTGATTGATTTCTATCACAAGTCTTTATAAGACAGGCCCCATGTCTGATGCATGTAGACTTCTGCAAAGCTTATGGTTTGAAGAGCTTCTGTGGTGGATGTAAATATATGATGAAGCCTTTTAGAAGGCATGTTGCATATTAACTAATAACAATTATATTTCTAGATATCAACATTTCCCAATAACACTCAAGTTGATTTTGTGATAGAAAGAGATGCATCCATGACGTTATCAACTTCCTAAAGCATACGGTACCGGTACTGGGGGAAAAAAAAAATCATAATTACAGACTGGTCCAAAAATATTGATTTCCTTGGCTATCTATGCTTGTTGAAAGTTAAAACTGACAATTTTGTACATACAACGAAACTTAATCAAATTTTGAGCTTGGGTAGCAATTGTTAATCTGAAACTAAACATTACAGAGATTTTTTCCCCTTTTTATTTATACTTACAAGAACTGAATCCGTGAAGAATTGAAATGTGTGATTTTAGAATACTTTTCTCCAGTTTATACACATATCATAAGTGTAGGGGATCTTATTTACATATTATACAATTGTGTGTGTATAGATAGATGTATCTAGATAGATAGATAGCTAGATAGACAGATAGATAGATAGATAGATAGACAGATAGATAGATAGATATATAGTTAGATAGATAGACAGATAGATAGATAAATAGATAAATAGATAGATAGATAGATAGATAAATAGATAGATAGATAGATAGATAGACAGATAGATAAATAGATAGATAGATAAATAGATAGATAGATAGATAGATAGATAGATAGTTAGATAGATATAATAAATCTCTTTACCCAGGAATCCAGTAATTATGGTGACTGGTATCTTGCAGGTTGGTTTATCACTTGTCTCTGGAGGGACAGGAGCAGGGATGAGGTCAGGGCACTCTTCATCTGAGCTCAGGTCTGCCATTTTAGTGACTTAGGTCATGTGGGACAAAAACATGATGCAACAACATACATGAGAAAAGGACTAACAAGGTAATCTAAATGGTATACTAACAAGGTAATCTGAGTGGTATAACCCTGATAACAACTTCAACAATACGCAATACATGTCATCATAGTGCGGAGACTTGATTTTTTTCAGATCACATACCTACATTGTAGTCTTTCTTTTGGCCTTGCCCTTGCTAAGCGAGTGAAATGTGAGCATATTACCTGCATGCAGTAAGCCAGTGTATCTCAGGTTCCAAATAGATAAACCCTTCACTTCTAATCATAGCTTTTATTATTTTGATTTTATCAGTGTACAGTGTTGATGAAATTGCTTTGATGTCCCCCCCCCCCCCATTGAAAGGAAATATGTATTGAAATATAGAAAATCGCTTTTACACAAAGAAAGCGTTGTTTATTCCGACCTAAAACATCAACCTTCACTGCAGAATCAGTGATCGTAAAGTATTTTCGATATTTATAATTGAAGTATTGACTGTATCCTGATATCGGTTACCACTCCATTCACCGCCATTCATTTTGTCATTGCCAGTGACTGCTGGACACTAACATACATCAAGACAATAGTTCCTCTACGTAGCTAGTCTCCCTCTAACGTTAGCAGTAGATTCTCTTTGAATTGCGTAGCTACGTAGGGCCTGCGTCTAGACTCCACATATAAATTTACATCGGTCTTGTGTTATAAAATACTATTCACTACTATACAACATTTATATCAGTATGTGGGACTACATAAAAGCCCGTGAGGACTGCGGGGAACAAATGCAACGAACAGCGACATGCTGGTCTAATACCATTACCTTTTCCCATACTGAGATACGTAACAATCACATCTACTATTTCGTGTTCTTTTTTAGACAAACTTTACGTTCTGAAATGAAATATTTCACTTACCTCCTATTCACGTGTGGATGTTTACCTCAACTCGACCTTTGACCCAAATACGGAATTTCGCGAAACACCACAAGCGCGCATTGTGTGACGACTTTTGACGCGATGACTACTATTATTTCGTTGGATTTAGTTTATTTTATATACCCTTTGCGTGATTATTTGCATCAGGCAGTGCCTGCATTGTGCGTAATTCATGTGATAGATTTACATTTGTATAGTATATTATTTATAACATACTTTTATGCAAATTTTATTTGAAAAGTATGTTGATATCTTGTATATATTTGTATTATATTTGTATATAATTATGTTCATTCTTGTTTGAAATTTTCTATTTTGTGTATTTTCAATTGACATTGTACTCCCATACCCATGAGGGTAGTTGAGTAATAAATCAAACTTCAAACTTCAAACTAAGCGCAGACAACTGCATGCGGATAACCGTTGCCATTCACACATCGTCATGTCATGATGCACGCCACCTCTACATGGTCTGTCACATTTTATGACATACTATATCTAAATACTAGTAGTGCTCTGCACTTTGTTTTCACAGAGGAGTTTGAGCATTCATAAATTTAGTTTATTTTTAAGTTATTTTAATCTCCGGCTTGGTCTCCGCGCGAGTAGTAAGTCACACTTTATCACTGAGTTATGGGACATTGCCTTTGTCGCAAAAATAAGAATAACTTATAGGTAAATTTGCCACATGTTTTTTTTTTGGGGGGGGGGTGTGTTTGTCTGTCCAATCTATTGTAATTATCTTAATTTGCTCTTATTTATTTTTTTAATTGTGAGTGTGAATCTGTTTTTCTGATTTGTTTGAATAAAAACAAAATCATGAAAAAAAAAGTTATTTTAATCTAAAGTTTCCATGCCACTTCCGGGGTTAATCCCCTGACAAGCAAAAAAACAAAACAAAACAAAACAAAAGGAGGGCTTTTTCTGGTTCCATTTCCATGGCTAATCGCATGATAACCAAATGAGAAATAAAAAAAAAACAACAACTTAGCCTCATTTTTCTGCTGCCACTTCCGGGATTAAAAAAAAAATGTGTGTGTGTGTGTGTGTGTGTGTGTGTGTGTGTGTGTGTGTGTGTGTGTGTGTGTGTGTGTGTGTGGAGGGGGGAGGGACCCAAGCGGTTAACACCCTTCAAAAATCCGACCCTCTCACAATCTCCGGTATAAACCGACAACGATGCGGTCGTAGCATTATCATGGAAAAAATCAAAATGGAATTCCTGGCCCATATGAACAGGAATTCTGTAAAGGGGGTGGAGGGGGGGGGGGGGGGGGGGGGGGGGGCGCGTGACTAATATTTCTGGTGCCACTTCTGGGTTTCATTTCATTGTTTTTTCTTTTTATTTCTTTTGTTTTTTACGAAAAATAAAGGGGGGTGTGCGCCGGTTGCGCCCCCCTCTGGATCCGCCACTGATGAATATAGGCCGTCATATACTTTGAGACCTAACATAGACAGAAAGAGGGTTAATGGAAAATTACTCTTGTGCATATAGGCCTATATCAATGGTACATGACTTTGAACCACTAGTGTCCCGGTTGTTCCAAGGAAATGCAACTCACCTGGGGCCTACCTCTTCCATAGGTTATTAAAAACAGGCGAGTTCTATTTTTTACTTATAGACCTATCTACGTCTGGAAAAAAGTTTCGGGACTTCATCAAGACAACTGAAACTTTATAAAGTCAATTACTTTTGCATTGACAAACTTTCGCTACTGTTTTCTGGTTTATTTTTTCTTACTCATGTCCAACATGTTATTAGCGTTTATCTCCAAAATAGATTTATTAGCTTTAGATGTTTCATCACAATTCAATCACATGCCATGGATTAAACCAAACTTTAAAAATTCATAACTTTTGAACGAATGCTTGACTTTCCTTACACTTCACTGATGTAGGCCCTACAGTATTTCCATTTACATTAATATTGTGGCATTCACTGACTCGACCATACACAATATGAGACTACCCTGTGGAAATAAAACTGAAATGATAATAACATATAAAAACAAAACGGGAAAGATTTTGATGTGCAGTTCAATGGCCGAGACTTGTAAGGGGGGAGGAGAGATCATTGACGTTGAGTAAGTGTGCCAAATTCCCAATAATGTCACTGTTTCCTAGAAACTTCTTGCGAAACTTCAAATTCCCATAAGTGTCTCATGTAATGACCGATTCCGCATTGAAACTCCCTCCATTCTGTAAGCGTGTTTTACTATCTTTTCAAATACTTTGAATATGTATGGACTGGAGTTTCATCTTCAGAGCAATACTACACCATTTTCAATCAAAGATATGCCTTAATGAGTATAGAGTTGAACCCCAAAGTTTAATTCACAAATTTATAGCGATATTAGTCGGGTCGATAATTCATTTTATAGCAACCTGAACCACCATAAACTCAAATTGGTAGAGGTAGGGCCAATATTAGCTGTGTTCACCTAATATAAGTTTCCCATTGAACTGTACACCATCTTCACTATACTTTATAGATTCACCTTTTTCTTAAATGAAGTCAATCAAGATATAAGATGTGTCATTTAATCATCGCGGTCTTGAAGATCGCCTAAACGATATTACTTCTTTATATTAGTCACCAGAATATTAGTATCAGTTGGCAGATCATGAGCTGAACACATGGTTTATGATGGCTATGTGTAACATTTATGTTATGCTGGGAAAGCTGAGAGGTGATTGCTATTGCCCCATTTTCCATGTTATCATTAAAAGATATATGATTATCATACTTGATAATTCATTGATGATCTTAGTTATAATGTTTGTTCTTTAAAAAGAAATGAAATATAAAAGTCTAGACGTTCCCTGTTTAATAATGTCAAATTTAGACCTCATTTGGAATAATCATAATGATTATATCCACAGTGCATTTACAATTAATTTGTCCGCAGTATTCATTCAAGCTCTGCATTTTCGTGGTCTCCTATTTTTTTCTCCTCGGGCAAATCATGGATGATAACATACATTATTGGTTGGAAAGTACTGTAATATGCATGCATGCTTTTAATTCGTGAATACCGCTCATTTTCATTGTACAGTCAACCATAATTGCGTTATGTTCTACAATGTGAAAGAAAAAAAAATAAAATAAATTGAAACTGAAATTGAAATCTTCTATACAGACTTGTTTGGTGAATGAAATACTTAAAGCATGGGGATTATAGTAAGCAATCAATGCATGTTTATCCTTTTCACTGAAAAACCACTCAGTAACCACAGATAGAATACTGTCTAGGTTAAAATCACATAAAGACAGGACAAATAATGGTGGTGCGGATACATCACTGCTTTCTCCTGTTACAATGAATAAGTGTTTTTGCAATTTGACAAAACATAAAAAACGTCAAAATCTATGAATTCTATCAAAACTTGTAATGTTTGTCAATCCTCCCCTAGCCCTTTTTTCTTCTTTCTTTAACCCAATAGACCATCATTGTTTCAGCCCCCCCCCCCCCCATGAGAATGATGAATTTTCATGCTGATTAATTTACTCGTGCCAGAAACTCAAATTTGTAGATGTTATATGAATATTATTGAACAGCGCGGGTAAGCGTGTGTGGATCAAAAGAAAAACAGAAAAAGAAACTTGCATAATTGCACAATAGGTCTAACCGCATAAGTTACAAGAGTAAGAACTGAAAGTAACCACGATCACTCCATCATGTTAGACAGTAGACTGGAACTCCTCTCTGATTCAGTAACCCCTTTTGAAAGTCAAGTGTGAAACCTCCAAACTTCCTTTTACCATGGTGTACCATGTAGCCTATACATCCAATCAATCACAAGTAACAGAGTACCAAACACAGAACTCTAGAGTTCTGTGATGAAAAGTGATGAAAAGACTAAATAAAAGAAAAAATAAAAGGGGCACTTCCCTTAATTTTGAAGATACCATCTTTGTTAGCCGATTGTAGTGGAAGCAGAAAATTGCGCTGAAGCCTTGTCAGCCGATGAATGCCGGAAATGGCACAGGACACGGAAAAATTGCGCGCTGAAGCGGTTTGTTTGTTTGTTTGTTTGTTTGCTATTTAAATATATTCATTTATTTATTTATTATTATTTTTTTTTATTTTATTTTATTTTATTTTTTTTTTTTTTATTTATTTATTTATTTATTTTTTTTTTTTGGGGGGGGGGCTTGTTAGCCGACGAAACCCGGCAGTGGTACCAAAAATATTTTTGGCACCCCCTTTTCTATCTCTCCCTCTCTCTCTCTCTCTCTCCTTCTTTCTCTTTTACAAGAGAGCTTACTTGTGTTTGTTTGTCCGTTTGTTTGTTTGTTTGTTTGTTTGTTTGTTTGTTTGTTTGTTTGTAGAGGTCTGTATGTGTTGTGCGCTTTTTATATCTAGCAACTTGCTTGGTGTTATTTAGTTACTTTGTCCACGAGGAGACTGCAAAATACAAGCTTAGTTTTTCTGCATGTCTCCTCCATTTCCTGCAACTTTAATCAATTTCATCTGCTTTTGTGATGCGTAGTATTGTTAATTTCTCGTATTTTTCTTTGTTACTACATTTTATTGATATTGTGATATTTTGTGCATGAAAATGTTTTGCATTGTTGGAAATGAAATGACATGAAATGAAATGAAATGAAATGAAATGAAATGACATGACATGACATGACATGACATGACATGACATGACATGAAATGAAATGAAATGAAATGAAATGAGATGAAATGAAATGAAATGAGGTGAAATGAAATGAAATGAAATGAAATGAAATGAAATAAAATAAAATAAAATGAATAAAATAAAATGAAATGAAATGAAATGAAATGAGAAGAAATGAAATGACATGACATGACATGACATGACATGACATGACATGAAATGACATGAAATGAAATGAAATGAAATGAAATGAAATGAAATGAAATGAAATGAAATAAAATAAAATAAAATAAAATGAAATACAATACAATGAAATGAAATGAAATGAAATGAGATGAAATGAAATGAAATGAAATGAAATGAATTCCTGAATCCGCCCCAGGTCTACTTCGTCTAACCCTACGGCCAAACTTATTTTGGTTTACCATCTTTATTTTTTGTCTAATGCCCGTTTGGTCCAATCCTCACTTGGACTAATACCCAGAGATGGCTAATTATCTTTCGTCTAATAACCAGGGCCCCATTTCATAAAAAGTTGATATGATTTCATTTCATTTCATTCCAGTCTTGTATTGTCCATGTCATGGATATTTGTTTTGTTCACATGCTTTTTACAAAACAAAAAGTATTAATTATAGCAATGATAGTAACTCTTGCTGTCCAGAATGGCAATTGTCATGGTAACGACAAGAATCCAGCTTCCTGATTGGCTGTTGCTACGAGAAGTTGCCATTCCAGCAAGAGTTGCCATCCTAACATTTTTTTTTTAATGAAATGGGTCCAGATGGTCTCAATTTCGTCTCCTTGGATTGTTTCCCAGTTCGTCTAATATTCCGTGGGTATCAGACGAAGTGGGCATAGCCCATCTGGAGTAGACGAACTAAAATGAGGCAAAGTGGCAATTGGACTAAATTTTAGTTATATAAACAGGATACGACCATGTGGGTTCAGATTAAACGATTATTAGATTAATTGGGTGTAGACCAAATGATAGATCATCCAGATTTTGACCAGACCAGTGGACTTATTATCTATTCATGTATTAAATTTGTACTGTAATGTATTTTCGGACAGATGGCGCTATTATTATAAGCAGAACATCATTCGACTGTGTGCAAGCGCAAGCTGCAGATTGCCAGCCACCAACAAGCAGCACAAGCGAAGAGACTTTAGCCTATCTCCCATGCTGATCATATTATTATCCGTATATTTCGAATAAGGTATCAATCTTATTGAAACTCTTATGAACAATATTAGAACTAATGAAGTGATAAATACCCCAAACTTATCATCTAAATGAGATATTACTATTTTTATCCCGTTCAAAGGTTCTCGAATGGAAGTGAAATTGCATTTTAGCAGAGGGTGAAATCAACGAGAGTGAAGGAGTAAAGTCTGGACTTCACACCATCATCAGAATAATGTGCGTAGCAAGCTTCCGCATTTGGCACGGGGGTTGGCCTCCATAGTTCTACCGATTCCAGCTGGAAATGCCGTGTTTAGGCCACTAGGCACTCGCTTGTCTTACCCAATCTGCTACCCTGAATGTAAGTATAGCACATATATAACTTGATGTAAGCAATGATTAACAGACGACCGAAGAAAGTGTTGCTTGCCTATTAATTTTGGTGGTTGGCGCCCGTTGTTATTGTATGTGGTGTGTGTCCCGTCTGAATACCGTGTTTGATTTATTGACTTGGCCCTAGCTGTCTATGTGATTGTTATGACAGACAGGCTTGCATTTCCTACCACACCATCCATCAGCGCATCTTATTTCGCATCCGGGTGTCAGTATTCCTGCAGTGGAATGGTAGATTCAGAGCCGATTCAGGGCAGAATAAACAATTGATGTGGCTTATTTTGGTCATGTTGACTCATGGAATGGGAACTTGATCAGATGAATTATCAATTCAATTGCTCCTGTTGGGATGTGTAATTTTGTGCATGCATAATTTACTTGTTAATTGAGGGTCAAAAACTAGGTTAGGATGTCACATAGATCCTAGCAAGTTAGAACCCTCTAGTAACAACGTAGTAGTACTTCAGTAGGTATTTACAGGTATGGTATTACCAGACAGCATGGTAATTCCGGACACGCACATTTTTGCGTACTAATACTAATGACATTCAATACGCGCAAGACTTCGTAGATTTTAGCCTCACAGAACGTTGTGTGGACCGAAATTGCAAAAAAGTGACATAAAAATGTAAAAACGTGAAGAAATTCACATTTTACGTCAGATTTATAGTTGAGTGACCCGCACCTCGTCATAGTTAATAGATGCATGTTTGAATCACATTTCGTCACTGAAATTCTATGAAATCCCGCTCACATATAGGAAAAATACTGAAGATTCCAATAGAACCGCAAGTTCAGTGATTGATTACGGAAATTTGCAGCTATCGTCCTCAAACGCGAATGATGCATTACAGAGTGCTACATAAGCACTTGCCCGATTGCCCGGGGCAAGTAAAAATCAAATTCAAGCAATTGTTTTTGAACAAAGAACAAATGCTTGCCCGAATTGGGCAAGCAAAAAGTTTTGAAGCCACCTTTTTTTTTCACTCATTTCCCCCAATAAACCCACCAAGTCAACCATACAGAATCCTAAAGACAATGGCTGTTTAGTGATGCAATGCACTTTATATTTCATTTCAGCAACTTTCCAACACTTTCGTGAAGAAGCCCCTATGCAATGCAACAGCAACACTTGATTGGACCAAGTTTGTTACTCCATTGTGTTTAAGTGTGCGAATGAATTGAATTGAATCAATGTGTGCTGATTATTCCAGTGATTGTCTTTAAGCCCTTGACTAACACATGATTTTCTTTATTATGTCCTTATATTTTGGACTTTCTTTTCGAGCAAGTAATATCAATGTTTGGGCAAGTGTTTTACAGCAAATTTGAAATCTGCTTGCCTGACCGGGCAACTAGTAAAATAAAGTTATGTACACTGTAGCACCCTGGCATTAGTTGTGCGCTAATGAAGGGGCCCGCAACTCGTCACCTGCACTCCCATAGACAAAGTACGTAAAATAGAAGTTGTCGATTTTTTTTCGCGTGAACTGTTTGAAATGTTCAAGGTAGACATTTTACCGTAAAATACGAAATTTGAGCCTCATTTGCCAATTTTTTCTTTGTCGTCTGCTCGGTAAGAATGTGCACAGTGATTCGTGGGATGAATTGTGATTCTGATGCAAGGACAAGGTGCGAAAGACGTGGATTATTTCATTACGAAAATCGTGTCCGGAATTATAATGCGATTTTACACCGCGCAAAAAGACAACTTTTTGGAGAGGGGTATAGTTGAAGTCTATTTTCCAAAAAACCGGAGTGAATAACTTTCATAATTTTGCCAAATTTGTAATTTTCAGGACTTTGTGAATAACTCGTGCTATTTTTGGCCGAACTTTTGTCTTCTGAGTACAGAATTCAGAGCCACAATAAACAAGCGTCCGGTGATACGATCAACTCTCCTACACCACTCATCCCACAGACCTCAAGTATAATGTTAGAGCCACTAACTAGAGGTTTTTAGAGCCCACATTTAGTACAATTGTATGTTTGACCAATGGGATCACTTGGACTTGGAGCATGTGACGTGATGGAAAGATGTTTTTCTACCAACATCCATGCCGTGGCCATTGTAATAACTTAGTCTATTATTAACATACTGGTGGATTCTACATCACATTCCTACAGTAGTTCAGTAGGTCTGTGATAGTCTTTTTCGTCAGCACTTTTTGCATACCTGCGATTGGAATCGAAAAAGGTATCACATCTTTATAGCCCTGCCGACTTTAGTTTACAAAAGTTTTAAACTTTTGATAATGCATTGGAAATGAAATTGTTGCTGTTTGTACTGTACTGTACTACCTCTACCAGATGTGTATTGGTCGATATAGCTGGACCAGAAGCACGGCTTCTGACAAGTACCCGTAAACTTTCATAGGGGCATTGCGAAGGTGATGCATGCTAATACGAGAGATGTCTTTGTACGGACTGCTTGATAAAGGAGGTTTCACTACACGTAACTTGAGAATTTTGGAGTAAGATCAAAGAAGAGTATGGAATATGAGTGCAAAATGTTTCTGTATGTTCGGGAGCATGTCAATCTGCTGAATACAGTTCTGTGCTGAGATGTCTTTACTGAGAGGGTAGATGTCAACTCCAACTTTTGGCTCGTCCTGCGTCTTGTTTAGGTGCCAGGGGAATTCCACTGCCATGCTTTTAAATGTATGTTGAGTATGGTGAAAGCTGCTGTCTAGCTACACTTTAATAGTTAACTTAGCCCATTGAGGAGGAGTCTTGAGTACAAGTATTACTCGGGCAAGCATCTATGGGAAATGAGTGTTGTACATGTAGCATTCAGCCCGTCCTCAACGGGTTAAAGTGCAGAGCTTTGCAGTACTGAGTAATCATTGTGTCATGAGGACACAGAAAATAGCATAATACTATGATTGTATGATTTGTAGTCTGTATGCTGTCTTGAACATCGAAGATGCAAAATTTTGAATACAATTGCTGACATGAATTTTATAAATAAAGTCTTTGAAAGAATAGTGGGTACGTGTATATTCAAAGAAATAAGAAAATTATAGACATTTGCATTTTGTCCTGTTTGTAATTTGTAGAATTTTGGATTTAGTGTTATTATCTTCAGCAAATTCATAAACTACAATTGTATTGATTAAAAAAAAAATATATATGCTTGTTTGCTCCCAAGCTGATGGTATACTGTACAGTGTGCTATTATAATATAGAGTATACCTAATCACCCTATCAAATACTAGTAAAGCTTTTTCTGACAGCTTCTCCTGCGCTCTGTTTTGAAGTATGCTTTTATTTCCCACAAGTGAGATTAATGTTGGCTCCCAGGCAGTATGTTGCATGCTTGGTGCCAGTAATTCATCGAGATTGCTATTACATGTCAGTCATAATTGTAGCAAGCAATAATACCTTCAATGTTTTTAGTCTTGGTGTGATAACATTCCGGAAGTCACATAGAAACACTGCATAATATGCCATGCACTCAGGAGTGGTTTTTATTTTTACGAGTTGCCTGATACTGTCAAACCAATAATATTTGTGTGCATTTAGATGTCACAAATTTTGTGGCAAAGATTCACAAAATTAAAATGCATGCAGAAGTTCTTCTGTGATATACTTGTAAATTTTATGCATTTAATGCCAGTGGCAATTCATGAAAATTTCATGCCACAAATATTTCTTGCTTTTAATACAGTATTCACAAAACTAAGAAATGGCCAATTGCCTCCTGTAACCAATCTAAAAGTACTATGTGACCGTGCATCACAAAACAAACAAAAAGCCGCACCCCTTGATTTTACGTGAGGACTCAAAATTGGTGAAACGAGTCAACCAAGTCAATATTACGTTTTTCATATTTTCTGGAAGAACTACCCTTCTTCTACATTATTCTTAAGTTTGGGATCATAAAATGAATGGGAAAGGGGATTTTCAGCAGTTTTTCTACAACCCTTTTTTGTAGAGTAGTGAGATTAAGTGTGTCTTAGAGGCCCCTTTTCATTTCTTGATTAAACCCTTTGCACACTCTTCAGTTGCAAGTCTGATAACTATGGAAGGGATAGCGCTACTACTTTGAAAGTTGGCATTAATCATGGACAGAATGTCTTAATAGAGTATGCTCAATTTCATTTTAATCTGATAATCTCTTCATTGTTGTTACTCCAGTGGTTTACATCCTGTTTTTTGTCCCATTCATCACACAGCCAGCACGGCTTGGTAAAGATTAAGCGCTTGAATAGACCCTGTACTTCAGAGCCTCTTTTCTCGGTTCACACTTTTCCAGAGTGCGTGCTTTCTTTCCAATATTTTGATAGGTTAGCAGAGTCCATTTCAATTGATCTATATATTATTTTAAAGCTTAGAGTCTGCTCTTTCAGGATCTGCCCTTAACTAAAAAACCATGTCTGGCGACTTTTTGTTTGTTTTTTGATGCAGGGTCACATATGTTTGTCACTGTGTACAAAATGTGTACATATTAACTTTTCTTTTTTAAAAGGGATGATGCATACATACATATCTTTTATTATATCACCGGTTTTTGTTTTCTTGATTGTGACTTCAACCACTTGCGAAGTTGGCCAATGAGTCCCCATTAGCAACATACATACATGTATTGTATTGTACTCACCAAGTATTATGGAATACCAAGGTGATATCATTCTCATACTAGAAGAGAGCTATATAAAACTAGTATTGCACAATTTGTGCGATGCACAGCACTAGGAATCCTATAGCCATGATACAATTGTACATAGCACACTTGGTTCCCAGCAAGCAACGGGTGTACTAAAGGAATTGCAGTCCCGAGTCCAAATCGTGCCTGTTCTAATAGTGTGTGAGAATTTGTAAGAGCTGATACTTCTGGACGGTTTCATGCCTTTCTTTCATGATTTATATTGATTTAATATCTTTTGTGGCAATTGGCTTGGTTTCCACTGTCATTTGAGAAACAGAGAACCCTGAGACCCAGTAAGGGGGCTTTCCAGACACTTACAATGTAGTCTGAAAAGAAAGAGTAACTTGACAAGCACAACAGTGAAGATTTGATCAAAATGGAATTAAAACTAAGGAAGTTATGAAATTTCAAAGATTCACTAGACTTTTGTTAAACAGTTCTTGAACAGTTGGTACGATGATGTAAAATGAGTGAGCTGATGATGTCATTTCACATGAAATACCATTGATCTTGTGCAAAAAAAAAGAAGAAGCAAAAATTCAATATTTCTGGTCTACAGGTATATAATTTCATAATGTTATTCCTGGTTGAATTTAATCAAAACAATGATTAGTAAAGGATTTGATAGTTTGGGGCATAATTTAGTTTGATTTTTTTTTTTTTTGAAAGAGCGGAAATTTCATGATTTTATTTACATACATGTACTGTATGGCAAATTTAGTTTGATTTTTTTTTTTAAAAGAGCGGAAATTTCATGATTTTATTTACATTGTATGTACTGTATGGCAAATTTTGGGGAGATGACATCATTTTACTATCATTGCATATATTCACAATATTGACTGTTCAAGAACTGTTTTATGAAAATTAGCAAAATTTCATAATGTCATAACTTCCTTAATTTTCACCCCATATTGATCAAACCTTCACTGTTGTGCTTGTAAGATTTCACTTAAAGGACAAGTTCACCTTCATAAACATAAGGATTGAGAGAATGCAGCAATATTAGTAGAACACATCAGTGAAAGTTTGAGGAAAATTGGACAATCGATGCAAAAGTTATGAATTTTTAAAATTTTTGTGTTGGGACCGCTGGATGAGGAGACTACTACAGCTTGTGAGTCATATGCGTACAACAGTATAAAGAAAATGTAAAGAAAATTCAACATATTTTCACTTTTTTCGCATAATAAAAGAGCACTTGACTTGCCTCTTTCTAAAGGCAGGGGGAATAATATTACCCATAACATTTGTCGGTAACGAGTCGGGGGAATGTGTACTTTTTTCAAAAGATGAAATTTTGTGAAATTCTCTTTATATTTTCCTTACATTGTTGTACGCATGTGACATCTAAGTTATTCACACACTGCAGTAGTCTTCTCATCCAGCGGTTACTGCACAAAAACTTCAAAAATTCATAACTTTTGAACGGATTGTCCGATTTTCGTCAAACTTTCAATGATGTGTTCTACTAATATTGCTACATTCTCTCAATCCTTATGTTAATGCAGGTGAACTTGTCCTTTAAAAAGGTTCTTTTTAGACTAACTTTTATTCGTACTGGATTTCTGCTTTTAAAGACTTGGTACGGTAGCATCAAGATGGGGATACACCGTACCATGGAGTGAAAAGGCTGGTCTAGCTTGAATCCTATTCGAGAAAATTTTCATAACGAATTGTGTAAAACCTTATCACCGATCTCTGTGTAAGTGCACATACAGCCGAAGAATCTCCACTGGACTTGACCGTGACCGAGGAGCGCCTGTTGCACCCATGTACACTATTCACTGACTGGTGCTATTTGCGGTTTTCAAATGTACCCCAGTGGACAGCGAACGAATTGGGCCACCCACCAATCCCCATGCTCCCCGGGTCTTTAAATTCATTCAGTAAAATTTTCGGCTCTGGCTGTGGCAATATGTCCTGCAGACGTTATCCAACAACATCTGACGCTTTCGCCAACGTCTGACATTTACGCTGCCGTTTGCCACCCACCCTTTCTTGTTGACAGTGACTGTCGGAATCCGAAGTGTAATTGTCGGCTGTCTGACATGACGGTGGAAAAGAATTATTGTGCATCAAGGGATATGATTTATGTGTCAAGATTGTAGTTTGAGAAAATAATAAGGCAGCTGAAATTAAAAGAATTGATGCTTGATCAAAAGTAGCAGACACACAAGAGGAAGAGGAAATATTTAAGGAGGCACTGGCAGTACAAATATTTAAGGAGGTCATCAATTTCATTGTGATTGGAATCGATCATTACTTGTACCATGAAACCACAGCAAGATTTATGGCTGGACATTTGATATTTGTAATCCATATAACAGACAAAATCCATCGTGCCACATTAAAAATGGTTTGAAGTGCTGTGTTGTCAATACAATTTAGAGCTAATTGCATCATTCATCTCTCAAATTGTATGTGCTACCTCATATATCATTGAAAACCAAACTTAGCAATGCTACAAGTAGGTCATTAGAAGAAACATTTTGATATGGAAGGTGCTACATGTTTACGTGGTAGTTCTGTTTGGATATTACAGCGTGTACGAACGCACCCCCTAGAAAAACAGAACAAAACAAAAAACAGAGGAGATCCATTACAAGTTGCTGTTTACTGTGTTTTTTAAACTTTTTGATAGTGATGTATTTTGATGAGGTGTAGGAGGAGGATGTATCTCTGAACATAATATTCATTCATTGAATATTCATCAATATTCATGCATGCATGCAATATTTCAAATATGGTCTCCGACAAAAAACAAGGGAGGAGTTTCTTGAAAGCAAAGTTTTGCAGGAGTAGAGTTTGGATGAAAAGTTCTATCCTGAACAAGGAAAGAGAAAGAGTGTGTGTATAAAAAGGCATAAAGGACTGTGCATTTTGATTGATACAGTCAGTGACGATGATATAGAGCACTCCTAAAATGGCAGTTCCGGAAGAATTGTAGTCAACTTTAAACTGTGGACTGCACAGGATGTTTGATAATGTAATTCTGTGAATTTCAGGCTCGGCCATTGTGGTGAATGCAACAATATTATCGAGTGTCAGATATGCGACGCTAAGGCTAAAGACTACGCTATTAGGCTAAAAATGGTGTTCTGCAAATGTGCGGGACAGCTGTTTCTATCGTTCGACCTGGGAGGCTGCGTCGTCTTCGCGGTCGCGTCGGAGATCTAAAGCTTGCTATTAAATGTACCATTTTACATGTGAATGTTTTCTTTGTAACCCGTGACTGAGCCACCCTGAGTTAGTCGTTGACATTAAAGCTTAAAAACGGATGAATGAGATGTATTACTATTATTGATATCCTTTCAGGGGCCCGTTTCATAAAACTTGTCATCAGTGACAAGTTGTCATAGATGTGACAAGCTACTGAAATCCTTGCATCTGATTGGCTGAGAGTAAATTTGTCATAGAAATGTGGCAGTTGTCACTGATAACAAGTTTTATGAAACGGGCCCCAGGTCTTAAGTTTGTTTTACTTTCCATCTGAGAAGATGGCTGGATAGTCCATATTCATCAGCACTACAATGTGTAGCTGGCCTTCCATGGGGTCCATTAATAATGTTGTGAGGCAAAACCACTTTTACTTAGTTATATTCACCCGGCTCTTTACAATGAATGAAAGAAGCAGGACCTTTTACGTGCACAAGTTGTGACTCTCACACATGGGACTTTCGCTGTACAGTGAATGTCCTATCCAAGCGACAGAGTGTTTTGCCTCTTACTAGAGGGGACAGTATGATTACACACCACAACGTCGCTCAGCTAGACATGGGAATCGAACCCAGGTCATATGGATTGGGAGGCAGACGCACTTGACCGACTGAGCCAATCACTGCCCCTTTGGCCTGAATTCACAAAGGTGGTACAATAGAAACCATGGTTTAAACCATGGACAAAGACCGTAGTTTTGTATGGGGCGCCAAGTGTCGCATGGCCTATTTCATTACGAATTCAGTCATTTCGTCGATTTCATTGTTGAAATGTTATTGTCAACGTAATGGTCATTTCGTCGACGAAATGACTGATTTCGTAACGAAAGAGGCCATGCAACACTTGGCGCCCCATACAAAACTACGGTCTCTGTCCATGGTTTAAACCATGGTTTCTATTATACCACCTTCGTGAATTCGGGCCAGTGAGTTTGGAAAATTTGCAATACATCAGAAAGTCGTATGTTCTGTGCAGGACTTTTATAGCATGCTTTCTGTCAACGGCAGGCCATGTGGTAACATTCTATGAATCCACTGGGGCTACTATCCTCCACAGCATGGCACTTTTGCAGAGATGCCAAGTTTCTCAACAGGCTGGGAGTGAGAAACTGCAATTTAGAGAAGCAACCAAAGGGGGGAGGGGTGGGCATATCCCCCCCCCCCTCCATTGAGCTTTTTCATTTTTGGAATTAGAAATTGTGCAATTTGGCGCACATTTATAATACAATTTTACTTGCATAATTCTCATGAATTTATTTTAATGGAAGATGGTCCTGCAGGACATGAAGCTCCCCCCAAAAAAAATTTGGGTCAAGGGCAAATGAGTCTAGAATGTTATGACTGACATGATTCATTTGATGGCAGAATTTTTAGAGACCTCTTTGGATTATTTATTTGGAAAGGAAAATAGCTGTTAGAAGCATATCAATACATGTAGGCCATCAAAAAGAATAGTGAAAAAGTCTACCTAACTCATTTTAGCATTCAAAAGTGGACTTCTCATCCAACGTTTCTTATTGATGTACCTGGCATATAATGCGTTTTTTGTTTTTGTTTTCTTGTTGTTGTTTCTATGAGGCATAACAAAATGATTGCTGGGTGGGTGAGCATGAGATGAGTTGCTAGAGAGTGAGACTCGAGACTTGGTACTTGTACAAAATAAAGTCTGCTTTTGTCTCTAGGCGGTGATGAACCAGCCTACATTAGACTGTCATCCTGCCACCATTTGAGCCAATGTAATGGCCAGTTTTTAGTAATATTATGTGCCACCGAACCAGGAAGTGCCATGAGCAACCGTTCTAGAACATGTCAAAGCCCACCTACATGAAGTAGGCTGATAAGAGACCAGCCCACTTCCCACATTTTTCTGTGTACTCTGTTCTTTTTGAGATGACAAGCGAGTTTGAGGAGATAAGCAGCCGCTGTTATAAAGTCTCAGTGTAGTACATCTACAGATATAAGCTGTTTCATCTCTTCATTCTGCCCACATTTGCGCCATCTTGTGCAACATTAGGGGTGTGGGAGTTTGGTGGGTAGGTTAGGTATATTAAAACACATAGGTGCTGATCTCAGCAAATGCTGGCTTATATTAAATTTTGTAAGGTGTCAAGTGTAACCTCATATACCACACTAGGAATTTAAAATCACAACTGTCCATATCGTTTTTGTATTATCATGGAACATCTACTCTACATTTAAAAGTCTTTGCTTTCGCCCAAGTACAAAATAGAGCACTATATAATACCTGTGCGCACATACACACATGTGTGCGCACATACACACACACACACACACACACACAAAAAAAAAACCATTCTGCATGCTTGAAATGCTATGCTTGATAAAGGCCAACACAAATTACTCTGTCAGGTATAGCCTGAATTTATATGACTTTAGAATATGTTTATTTAATGTTTTGATATTGAAAGGGGGGGATAAAAGAAGGAAGAAACACATTTTTACATAGTGTAGTTTTTTAAATTGATTGTTGCCCTTGATGCTAAATGGTGATCAAGATGATTATCAGTAAAGAGAAAAACTATAAACAAGCTCCAAGCCCTTTCCCATCTTGTTTAGAAGAGAAAGGAGAGAGAGAAAAAAAAATGTCCACATAGCAATAATCAGTCATAGTTTAGGGCATGATAAGTTGATCATCATACAGTATGCTGTATATACTGCTTCACTGGCAGACAACTCTGAATCCTGCAAATTTCCCAAATTATCCACTGTCTAATTATTCTATCAATTGTGTAAACTGGCAAACTTAAGACTGCAAAAAAGCCTCAAAACTCCAAACTTTTGTAAGCTCAGAATACATTTGACTTGTGATATATATTTTTTGTAATTGTGTAGTTGCGTCTTCATTTAAAACAAGAAATGACAACATGTTTAAAATGCCGAAGGTTCTTGCTAGTAAGAATTATTTATTACCCAGTACTTCCAATACCTCCTTAAATATCCAGATGTTGTCTTCTTTTATTGTGTTATAAAGATAATGTTTTTTCATTGTCAATTTCCCAGTAGTTCGCCCAGGGGTACAAAGGAATTTGTGTGCAAATAAGTACTAATATCCTCATGTGGTTCAATGTGGTGAAGCCACGATTTTCCTTGATTAATCCACGTTAGCACCAGTGCGCGATAGCCAGTGCATTGCAACAAATTTTTACCCTGCACAGGAAAACTTGTGCAGTTTGATTCGAGCGGAGACTTGCACGATGCGATACTTTGGTATCACCGAGAGGATAGGCCATTACAAAGAAGCTAGGGTTACAGCGATTTCCTCTGCTCTTGGTATTTCCTGGTTAAACCACACACTGGTGGGGTCCTGTATCGATAGCAGATCGAGCACACTTACAGAAGGAAGGGAATGTGGGCATAAGTGTATGTACCTGTGTAGGAGAGCTCAGAGTAACGACATAAAACCTGAGGGTGAGTAGATTTGTCTTTAATATTGCAGGGATTTCATTTCATTTCATCATTGGAGGATAAAAGTTATTTTGTGCTTACATCCGAAGTTCCGCCTGCTGTACACGGCCTGGCGCTTTGCCTGCTCGGGAGTGGAAGGGTACCTGCAGCCATTGAGAAACAGGCGTAGCGGCGGTGAGCGTAGTGCGGGGAAACTGTGAAAGGCAGGAATCCCGTTTCATTTTGTGATGTTTGTGTAGACAATGCATGACATCTTGTTGATGCTTCACCTCCAGTACAGTATGTATTATGTGAATTGCAATGTACTTTTGCCTGGATATTACTCTGAGGTATAAATATACACTTTCAGATACATACTATTACTAAGGCTTAAGCGTCTTGTGAGTTCCTTATGATATGTTTTAAATCCAATACCCACAAGATTCTGAAGCTGCTGTGGACTGTGACCTATGGGTTCAAAGTTGATGGTATATTGTAAGCAGCTCCGTGGAATATCCTTTACCCAGCTCATCAGACATGTTCACATTCTTGCCTATTGCTCTGTATTTGTAGCATAGATAACACATCGCTCTCTGATTGCAAAAAACAACAACTTGCAATGTATTATTACCATTCACCAATGGTTGTAAGTACATAATTTTTCTATTTTTTTGTCTTTGTCGTCTAAACATAGTCATTAGCCCATACTGTAAAGCGAGATATTTTTGGGAAGTGGAGCTGACGGTCTTTTTCGCTGCATGAAATTTTCGCGACTTGTCACTGGCATTCAATGCATAATGTGTAGACAAGAACTTTTGCGTACATTCTAATTTTGCAAATCTTGGCTTGTGCAAAAAAATAAAATGCCTGTGAACATTCTTTGTTTTAGAGTAGTTTCCTAGGATAAACATAAGCCATGCATGTAAACATGTGGTCATATTCATATGTAGTAGGCCACTTTGTGCTATTTTGCACCTGACCTAATCTTGCTCCTGTCAATATGTTAGCAAACTGCCCTTCTTTCTTCGGGGAAAACAGAAATTACATATTTCACATCCCTTGACAAAACGTTGCTTAAAGGGGATGGCTAGTAAACTGATCAGTGGAAATCAGTGGGAATGCTGGAGGATGATTGTTCCAATCCTTGTGGGATTCATTTAAGAGTACATTACAACTGTATATATCTGTTGTTGTGTGAAAATCATTTGCTTCAGAATGGTCTCATATTCAAGTAATGTGCAGTTTAATGTTTCCAGGTTAGCGTGCCTGGTCAGTGACGGGGCATTAATCTGCACATTACTTGAATATGAGACCGTTCTGAAGCAAATAATTTTCACACAACAGTAGATATATAATGTACTCTTAAATGAATCCCACAAGGATTAAGACAATCATCCCTCAGCATTCCCACTGATTCCCACTGATCGGTTACTAGCCATCCCCTTTAAGGAGAGGAAGAAAAAAAATATACCCCCTTTCTGCATAGGACTTTAACATATCTAGTTGTACGATATGTTAAAAAAAAAAATTCAATCGGATTTTTGCATTGATAACTTTCAAAATCATTAAACAATCTGAATGCTATTTCGGGGAATAAAACTATAACTTCTTCCCTACATTTTAAAGAAACCCCATTCAAGCGGTCACAGAGAAACGTGGATCATTGTAAAGCATGTCATGAGCCCGTTTCTTCCAAGTTCAGCACTTGGATGCTCTTGGAACTGTGAACACGTAAACTTTGAGGGAAGGGATTCCTGACATGCTCTTCAAAGATCCTCATTTCTCTTTGACCACTGAAGCAAATCGAATGGGGTTTTCTGTAGAGATGTAGGTACACTGAGTCTGTAATAAGTTACAGTTTTTTAACCTGAAATTGTATTTGGATTAATTCACTATTTTTAAAGTTATCGTTGCGGAGGGTCCCGATGTAATTATTTTTTGGACATACGGCATATGAAGGAGCGCCAGTAGGGCAAAGACCTGGACAGAGATTATTTATGTATATCCGTCAAGGACTACTACATGTCTAAGTGTGTGAGTGTGTGTGTGTGTGTGTGTGTGTATGTGCACATCTGTCGATATTTTGATGCGCCTTTTTTCCTCTCATGGCCTTGCTTAATATGCACTGTAGCCAAAGTCCTTCCTTGCCGTGTGCATTTCATTTATCCTACAAGTGATCCTTATCCAGAAATGTTGTATTTCTGTACATTTTTCTCTCTGTAATTCTTTTTTTTTTTTTTTTTTTTTTGGTATTTTGAATTTTGTTTTGTCCCGGAGTGAGAGAAATAGGTGTTTTTGAGGAAGCCGGTCTGTCGCAAGGAAATATTTGATTTCCCGACCCGAGGATCGGATTTAGATGCGCCGTGATGAGCGTGTCGCGAGATGATGAAAAGGATGCAGCGGCTATTTTCAACCAGAGGCAGTGTTCTCACTACACTGCTCCATCCTGGTTGCTGATTTACACGATCATGCCAATCAGTTTGCAAGGCCAATTTCCAAGTGTCATTAAAGGCATAATTTACCATTTGCAGATGAAACAAAAACCCACCATTAGTACTTTAAAATAGAACTTTCTAAAATGTGAGCTAGGGATAGAAACAAACACTGTAATAATTCAATTGGTGAAATCAATATTAAGTAAACTGTTAAATGCAAAATGTGAACAATGATTATAATAAGAATGTTTCCAGACTACACCGTCTACAGTTACGGTTTATCGAGAAAAAAACAGATATCTCCTTATATTTTAGGCTTTATCGCGTAAATTTTATATGATAGGATGTTTTGTGGTACAAGAGACCTACAAATATGCATTAAATGTCATATCTTGAAAATCTTTTAAATCACTGTTCCCAAAGGTAAACAGGACCAGCATATTCAGCAGATTCCATCCTGAAATCCATCTTTTGCAAAAGATAGTTTCTGAATGTCACAATTGTCTTGTTATGTACAAGCATGTACATTATGTAGGTTTGATTATTTTACCATTGAACATTCTTGCTAGGAGAATAGCAATGAATCATCGTACATGTATTTTAAAATTATGATAGTAAAATTTGATTTTTTAACTACAGTGTATATACATTTATTTTGTTGAGTAGATTAATGTAGTAGAATGGTACATTTATTTTTTGTAGATTTGATATTCATCTAATATGAATTTATTTGAATTATCAATAAGAATAAAGTGCAGCAAAATAGCATTAAAGGACAAGTTCACCTTCATAAACATAAGGATTGAGAGAATGTAGCAATATTAGTAGAACACATCTGTGAAAGTTTGAGGAAAATCAGACAATCCATTCAAAAGTTATGAATTTTTGAAGTTTTTGTGCAGTACCCGCTGGATGAGAAGACTACTGCAGTGTATGAATAACTTAGATGTCACATGCGTACAACAATATAAGGAAAATGTAAAGAGAATTTCACAAAATTCCATCTTTTGAAAAAAGTACACATTCCCCTGACTCGTTACCGATAAATGTTATGGGTAATATTATTCCCCCTGCCTTTAGAAAGAGGCAAGTCAATTGCTCTTTTATTATGCGAAAAAGGTGAAAATATGTTGAATTTTCTTGTATGTTTTCTTTATACTGTTGTACGCATATGACTCACAAGCTGTAGTAGTCTCCTCATCCAGCGGTTCCAACACAAAAATTTAAAAAATTCATAACTTTTGCATCGATTGTCCAATTTTCCTCTAACTTTCACTGATGTGTTCTACTAATATTGCTACATTCTCTCAATCCTTATGTTTATGAAGGTGAACTTGTCCTTTAAGGAGCTCTTGCAGTTCAGTACACTGTATTATAGTTTCTGTGCTCAGTTACAGGTCCTGTTTACCTTTGGGAGCAGTGATTTAAAAGATGTTCAAGATATCACATTTGATGCATACAGTGTATGTGTAGATCTGTTGTATCACAAAACATCCTACCATATGAAATTTATGCAATAGCCTAAGATAAGGAGGTATCAGTATTTTTCTCATTAAACCATAACTGTAGATGGTTTAGTCTGGAAACAATTTTTATTATAACTATTGTTCACATTTTGTGTATTTAACAATACTTTAATTTAACATCGATTATACGGATTCAAATTTTTACAGTGGTTGTTTCTATCCGTAACTCACATTTTAGAACTATTTTAAAACACTAATGCTGGGTTATTGTTTCTTCTGCAAATGGTATGTAAATTATGCCTTTAAGTGATTTATTATTATAATGATTGTAATTCTTTGCTTTTGATTTCACCATACTTTTTTTTTTTTTGGTCATGTGATTGGTGTCAACTCATAATCACCTTCATCGTCATCATTTTAAGCACCATTGTCATCAGTGCCAATCATAAGGCGGTTTTCCAACTTATTTTCAACCAGATAAGTGCTAGATTATGAAGTGGCCTGTTTACAGAAGTCACCACTCGTTTTACCATCAGCCAATTAGAAATTTGCATTGATGCTTTTGATGTTCTATCTTTATGGCTCTCTTTCAATTGGGAATTGTTTTAGGACAAGGCCTGATTGGAGTAGCGATATGCTAGATTCTTAGTTGGCTTCTTTGGTAAACCTGTGACACTTGGCCATATAGATGTGAAGAATGTTGCTGACACATCAAGCCAAGCTTGTTTGAAGTAAACCCATTGCGTGTGGAAACATAATGTGTCACATGTTGACCCTATCAGAACTCAGAATTTTGGCTTTATTGGGTTAAATGTTCTAAAAGCGAAACTCCACTCCATGTTTTACTTTGCACATAAACAATGAAACAACAGAATAGGGAAATTCTTTCGTAAAATCTGATGGAAATTAAGAAAAATGTGAATGTGGAAGTTTCACACATATTCATAAAATACATTGCATTGTTGCATTATTTACCATTTGCAGGTGAAACAAAAACCCAGCTTAAGTGCTTCAAAATAGTTCTAAAATGTGAGTTAGGGATAGAAATAATTGATCTAAAAATTTGAATCGGTATAATCAGTGTTAAGTATTGTAAAATATGCAAAATGTGAACAATAGTTATGATATAATAACATTGTTTCTAGACTGAACCATCTACTGTGCTGATTTATTGAGAAAAATAGTGATATCTCCTTTTAATTTTAGGCTTTATTACAAAATTTCTATATGGCGGGATGTTTTGTGATATTGCAACTGACCTACATGTACATAACCAGTACAATGTACATACACTATCAAATGTGATATATCTAAACATTTTTTTAAATCACTGCTCCCAATGGTAAACAGTACCTTTAATGCTAATAAATTGAATGAGGCAATGATATTATTGCTAGATTTTATGTATTCTTATGTCAAATTTTTTTTTTTTTTTGGTTCGTAGTCAGAAAATGGCAATAACTCCATAGTAAAAGCTTGACAGTAGCTGTTGATGAAAAAGTTTATTTCAATAGTCTTTTCTTCTTTGTACACAATTTACCATAGCTCTGACTCTATTGTTCAAATAGTTGTTGCTGGTAGAATGACTCTGCAATTATTTCTGTTTGAATCTACAAGTATTTTGATTTGAATCCATGTAATTATGGTTACAGCAGATGAGTTGGTACTTTTGGAAAAATGTTGATAGGATACACGAAGTCCACATCTGAGATAAATGCATTTCTCGTGGGATGCAGGTAGAAGGTAAAAAGTTCCTGAAGTTGTACTGGCATCACTGATTATGTGGAAAAAGTGCCGAGGAATGAGTGTAGATACAGTATACAGTAAAACTTGACATTTATCCCTGTGTGAACGCAGTCAGTGCTATCATTGTGTCAAGCACACAAATAAAACTCAACCTTACTTGCTGCATGAAAGATACACCCTTTGGATTAGCTGCCTTCACATTGCACGCAATAGCTTGATATCTTTACTCCTCTCAGCACCGACTTTGGAGTGAGAATAAGTGTGAGAATAAGTGTGAGAAGGGAGGTGCAACCGTTGGGTGTTTCTGTGTGAACGCAGCCCAAAGTGCCTTCTGTAATTGGGTGGCGGGAAGAACAGGGATGGGACAGGAACTAGAGTCTCTGCGATTGCAGGTGTTTGAACTGCCAGACTGCAGTTCACAAGTTTGTTAGGCGAGAGTTCACGAAACTAAATATGGGACGTAGGATTCCCAGGATGCCGAGAAATGAGCTCCAGTTTTCTTTGAGGAAAAGTACATTTTCGATATCATCTGCAAAACTATCAACAGGAGGATCAGAAATATCTGCTTTTAGGTTATATTAAGGAGTTCGGTGAGAGTGCCAATGAACTCTTTTCTGTAAACTTCCGGCAGTTCACCTTATAGACCCAGTTATTAATATTTCCACACACTGCACACACACACACACACGCACACACACAGACACACACACACACAGACACACACACAAATCAGAAATAAAGAATCTTGGTGTCAACCTTGACCTGACCCTTTCAGGTTTCAAAGGCACAGTCAATGTTACACCAGGGATAGCTGATGTTTGTTTTTTTCTTTCATTCCGTTTATTTCCTAGCATGATGAATTGGCATGATGTGCAGAAGGTGTCATTTAATTCATTTTCCATTTGAAGGCAATGTTCTGGCAAGTTTGTGTCGATTTTACTCTCAAATTTTTAAGACATTTACAGGGTAAAAGTCAAACTTATGTTTCCTTGGACTTGACAGTGGATGAAATCTTTGACCATTTTGATAATCTCTTTCTGCTATTCCTGGTTAAGTTATCTTCATCCAAATAAAACAGATGAAACCCCCCCCCCCCCCCCCAAAAAAAAAAAGAAAAAAAAAGAAAAAAAGCGTTCTCATATGTGAAAAGTGCTCTGCTCTCAGGAGCTCCCTTTCAACGATGACGTAATTTGTCTGCTGAAACTCTTTTGATGTTTGTTGTCGTGATCTCAGTAGCTAGTGGTGTGGGAAGCACCACACGCACAAGCATACTGGTAACAAAATATTCATAGAGACAAGTTTGATCCAGTCATATTAATATTATCTGTTTGCATGTGTGTGTGTGTTTCTTTTTCTTGTTTTAAGCACCTTTAAACCACTCATGTCATCCCATCTCCGAGATTTTTAGAAAGTTGTATCATCCGATGTCGAGGAAACGAGAACTCTCCTGGAGTGAGGCAGATGTTTAGTCATTGTTGACATTATTCATCATCCTGGAATGTCAGCAATGTGTTCCCACTCATTGATATGACTCAGGTTAACTGACCTGTCTGTAATCAAAGTTTCAAAGTCTTTATACAAGTATATAGAAAATAGGTTAAATATAATATGCATTGTGATTGGTTAGATTGCGTCACGTGATCGTGTGAGAATTTTGGTATAGTGCACTTTAGATCGAGGGGTCCATTAACAATTAGTGCATGTTCTATTGATGCACCAGTACTGGACTATACAGTAGGCATACTAATATTTCCCCCAAAAAATTACAATCACATTTCAGCAGTGATAACTTTCAATGTGATTAAATTGTCTGAATGCTATTTCAGGGTCTAAAAATATAACATCTTATATACAGTTTGTGGAAAAACCCATTCAATTTGGTTAAAATGGTCACAGAGAAATATGGATCATTGTAAAGCATGTCATGGGTCTGATTCTTCCAAGTTTAGCACTTGGAGTCTCTTGGAACTGCATATCAATGTGTGACCACAATGGACAGAACTTGGAGGGGTGAGATTCCTGACATGCTCTATACAAAGATCATCATTTCTCTTTGACCACTGAAGCAAATCACATGGGGTTTTCTGTATGATGTGGATAATAAGTTGTAGTTTCATAGCCTGAAATTGTATTTGGATTGATTCACCTTCATTGCCAAGGCTCCTGTTGTACAAGTAATTTTTGGGGGGACATACGGTAGAAATAAAAAAAATCTGATATTAAATTATCCCTCCTGCAAGTTTATTTTACCTTGACCTGCGGCCTCGCTGAAACAAAACAAGACTCAGGATAATAATAATTTGTCATTCTATAATCCAGTATAGTTTATGATACACATAGATCAGGCACTAAATTGTGATTACCTTTTGTGTGTGTGTGGAAAACCTACTCGAAAATCTCTTGCAAGGTGTTAACATTATTTCATGATGTTTATTTAAAGATACCCTTAGATGTATAACCTGTTTTGTGGATAAAATGTTGCAATAAAAAACTTTCCCCCGGAACCCACACGTCAGCCATGCAGTAAAGGATTTCTTTTTTCTTTTTTTTCCTTTTTTTATTAGCCTTTTAATAATTCTGGTAGCTGATAAAACTGAATCCCGAATGACCTGATACACATTCAATTCAACTTTCATCTTTCAACTTTATCCCTAGCTGAGAATAAAAGATGTGCTGTCATTGGGCCGGATGTACACGCTAGCAATTGCTTGTGCTAGCCTTTTACTCGAATCCGTGTGCATATAAACAAGCAATTGCTTGCGAGCAGAAGCTTTTGCTAGCAAGAACAAGCAATTGCTTACTGCCCGCAAGCAATTGCATAGAGACCAAGCATTTGCTTTAAAAACGTTTGCATAAAACATACCTTTTGCTTGTTCTTGCTAGCAATTGCTTATGATTTTCCAAGCTCTGTAAAAATGAGCTTGAGCTTTTGCTTAACTTGGACGTTCCCTTTTAAATATCATTTTCATATAAAATTTTTCATATAAAAGGAAGACCACACTTGTGCAAGAGTGGTATAAATCTACAAGAAATTACTCTACAAATCTACAAGAAATTACAAGAAATTGAGTAGTGTAAGAAACTTTTTCGTTTCAACAAAGGGAATGTCCAGTGGTTAGCACGCAAAATGTGATGAAAAACAGGTAGAATATCTGACTTTGGTGGAGAGCAAGGAGACCTCTCTCGGACCACGTGCGATCTGGCAGATTGGAATCAGCCAGTACGTGTGTGTGTTTAGATGTGTGTGCGTCTGTGTGTGTATTTATGAGTGTCATTTCATACAACTTGTAGCTCTTCTGCTATGTCAGGAAATGTTTCCGCACACACATGCCCTTTCAAATACATGCTGTCACACTCGCCTTTGTTCTTGTGTTCGCACAGGCTCGACGTCCCTTTTGTTGAGTTCAAACAAGTTCAATATTGAAAAGAGGTCCATGAGTCATACAGCCCACGAGTCATGAAGCCCATGAGTTCGACACTAGGCAAATAATGCCCATGAATTTGACTCTAGGTATAAAAAGAGCCCACAAGTTTGACATTACAACACAGGGCTTTAATGTGTCGGTCTTGTGGGCCTTCTTTGATTAGTGTTGAACTCATGGGCTGTATGACTCATGGGCACTATGACTCCTGGGCTGTATCATTCATGGGTGTCAGTCTCGTGAGGTGCACCCATGATGTCATCACATCAAATGTTTCCTATATCAAATCTTAACTTGATATATTCACTTTTTGACATGAAACAAATAGAATATGATATATCCCATGCATGAAATGATTAATATGGTCTTGTGAGAAATTCTTGAACGTCAGTCAACTCTAAATACTAAAGAATAAAAACAGTGTAAAATATACCATATTTAAAGGAAAGAAAGACCAATAATCATATTTATGAGAGTAATCACTATAAATGAATTCAGAAATATTTCCCCTGTGCAGTGAGAGGCTTACAGGTCAATCCTTTTTCCCTTTATTAGCAATATCACATGACTTAGACCACAATCAAGTATAGTAGAACTTATGATTTTTATGTTTTTGGGCTCATACATTGTACATGTTTGTGTGTGTGTGTGTGTGTGTGTGTGTGTTTCCGATTCTGTTTTTAGTTGTTTTTTGTTTTGTTTCTTGTCAACTGAGAAGCCTCCATAAAGACCTTGTGCTGTGCAAAAGTTCCCACACTATACTTCACCACTCCCAAAATTCTAAAGTAATCTTAGGCTGCTATTGGGGGAAAAAATAAAGTAAAATAATGATAATCAAAACTATAATAAAGCAACCGGAAACTGCTCCTACATGTAGCTTTTCACTTCCACTTGGTTCTTCTTAGACTGTTGTTGTTATTTTCCCTTGTAACTCTAGACTTTGGAGAAATATTCTGTGAAGAGCAGTGCTACTATCCTTGGCTCTCACATCACATGTTTTTCCATACACACAGTCCCTATTTTTCCTCTTCCTCACAGTTTCAACATGGAGCAATTTGACGCATGGATGAAACGTGGGTGAAGACTCAAAGGTGGTTCTAACATGGCCCGAAGTCTCACTGTTGCATAATAAATGTAATTTAACTCAAACAGTGGTGGCGCTTTGTGTATTTTTCATAATTATGTGTTGACACGTCATGAGCTGTATGTGGTCTTACATGAGAAACATCGAGCAGTATCTTGCATCTCCAAGAGCTACCATAGTTTTGCTGATTTTCTCTGCAGTAGTTACAAGGTATATACACTTGTATGCTGGGAAATAAATGTAACTGTAAACTCTAAAAATGTATTTCTGTAGTGAAGTTTCAATGTTCTAGTCACGATATAAAAGGAAAAAATAGATGTGATTACTGCATAGAAATTGTACACCCATAGTATGCACGTGCCTGCTACACAGTAACTCTGTATTTAACAGGAAGTGCACAAGTAAATACCAAAAATAGCATCCACGTGTTGTGTGTGTATGGGTGCATAAGATCACACTCACACTGTAGCACGCAGCCTGTGTATGGACCTGACTGCTAGCAACAAAATGTAAACTTATATTTATATGCGATCCTTGGGAGAATTTAGGTGCCCTTTTCACATCTGAATATTTCAGTTGAACCGGGTAATTCATAATTTTTTTTTTTCTTGCAAGAGCTCTCTTTAATTTTTTTTTTTCATGAATATGTTATGATTGTTTTAAAGGCAAAATGTGTGAATTTCAAACAAATTATCTTAAATTATTTCTAAATCCTTTCATGCAATTCACTGCACTGAGCTGGAGTCAGGGAGCCCGGGGTCATGCTCTGATCTTTGTTTAGGCCTGCGCACCTCAGATATTTGAAGTGCTTCAATTTTACAGGTCCAGTTTATCTTTGGGAGCAGTGATTTTGAAAATGTTCAAGATATCACATTTGATGCTTATGTGTAGGTCTGTTGTATCACAAAACATCCTACCATATAAAATTTTTGCAATAAAACCTAAAATATAAAGAAGATATCAGTGTTTTTCTCAATAAACTGTAACTGTAGATGGTTTAGCCTGGAAACGTTTTTATTTTAAACTATTGTTCACATTTTGTGTATTTAACAATACTTAACATCGATTATACGGATTCAAATTTTTATGTTGGTTGTTTCTAGCCCTAACTCACATTTTAGAGCTATTTTGAAGCACTAATGCTGGGTTTTTGTTTCATCTGCAAATGGTAAATTATGCCTCTAATAGCTGAGTGAGTTTCTCTAGCCACGTGTGAATGGTGGCAAATATTGAGTTTTGCAGCACTATCCACATCCCTATAATTCTTGTGTGTGAATGGGCCCACATAAGAGAAGCACATTGGCTCGAATTCATGAAGGTGGTACAAATGAAACCATGGTTTAAACCATGGACAAAAACTATGAAGCGCCAAGTATCGCACGGAATATTCCGTTACGAAATCAGTCTTTTCGTCGATGAAATGATTATTTTGTAACGAAATGACAACATTTTGTAACTAAATGAACATTTCGTCCATGAAATGATAATTTCGTTAACGAAGCAGTCATTTTGTCAACGAAATGACTGATTTTGTAACGAAATATTCCGTACGACACTTGGCGCTCCATGGTTTTTGTCCATGGTTTAAACCATGGTTTCATTTGTACCACCTTCGTGAATTCGGGCCATTGAGAGAGAGAGAGAGAGATACAGACAGACAGACAGACGGACAGACGGAATGATAAGAGGTTTTAAAAACACCGATGCCTGGATGGTTGTGAACCATGTCAATGAGGAGTACCCTACAACACAACCACTTCAAAAGCTGATACCTGGGATTGCTGAGTGAAGTGGTATTGTAAGATTTTCAGAAGGGTGAAAAGTCCATGAAGTGTTCTATTACATTTTAAGACTGCAAACTTTCTAAAGTGTAGTGTGGGAAAAAACCAACGAAGACAAACACCGCCATCTTAGCGTTCCTCTCCAACTCGTTTTGACAAAGGAGGAAGACATCATACATGCTGTGTCTGATATTTCATAGCTAGGTGAAAACATGCTGGAATCGGAATGTTGATGGGTCTGACAAATTTGCCACTGAATATCATTCAAGAGGTGACTCGATGCTTGCGTTCCTCTAGGCAGTCAGAAAGACATAGAGAGTTTTTGAAATAATTGGTGAGAATTAAACTATGGTCGCAAATATTTGTACAAACGATGTGTTCGTACGAATTGCCCTATTTGTACAAATTCAGGAGTTCATAGAATTTTGTGCAAGTGGCGTTTTATTTGAAAGAATGACTTAAGACCTTCTTGAGAAGTGAAGTGATTTTTGGATATACAATGGCCTTAGAGTACTGTACGTACATTTTTTGCAAGAATGCCACAAGTTCTCATTACGTCATAATGCTTTATGAACATCTTACGATTTTGTGTTGTTGCAAGATAGTCGTACATGCAGCTCACAGCATTCTCATGTCATTTGTAAGAAGATCTTATGAATTTTTGAATATTTTATCCGAGTGCAAAAAAAAAAAAAAGTTGTTGTAGTATACTGTAGACACTTATTACCTCCGCCAAGGGAGGAGGTTATGTTTTTGTTACCGTTGGTTTGTGTGTTTGTTCGTTTAGTTACTTAGTTAGTTAATTTGTCTGTGTGCAAAATAACTCAAAACGTAGATGACGGATTGGGATGAAACTTGCAGGAAAGGTTGAGAATGACACAAGTCACAAACGATTAACTTTTGGTAGTGATCCAAGAATTTTTGGGGAATTTATGAAGGATTTTTGATATTTTGGCAGGTAGGGGCAATGAACTTGGGAGTTTGGCTGCATGTATTTGAGGTTTGCCTGCGCGCACTAAAGTGCGTGCTCTAGTTTCTGCTGGGGCGAGGCGCGCCGTGCAGCTGAGGGTTTATGACGTAACAAAGGCTTCTATATTGGGAAATCAGGCAACTTTCAGCACACAATGCTATAAGTACGTATGGGTGGAAATCATTGATATCACTATGGAAGAACAAGATCAGTGGTGAAAATGATTTGCATGCTTGGCGGAGGTCTGCGCTCTCAGAGTGCTTCTCTAGTTATGACTGTTGTAAGTACCATAGCATAAACTTTGACAGGAGATGCTTCCTCATAGAACACCATGAGAATGAGAATTAGAACTTCCAGCATTTGGCTTAAGTCTCCCTAAAGCCAACAACTGTACAAATTGTGTATTTAATACTCCTTATGAGCAGCTTGTGAGTGTATTATGAATGCTACGAGTCGTTCATATAAACGCCGTACAAATCTCCATTCATAAGGCTTTCTTGCAAACGCTGTATTAAAGAGCCCTCTGTAAACAACTTCAGGCATTCTTATGATCATCTTAAGAATTTGCGGATTCTAGAATTGTGTCGCGACCCTACTGAATCTACAAAAATCTGCCATGGCTCTTACGTTCTCATGAAAAATGTGGAAAAAAATCTTGGACAAGACCATCGACCAGGCTGTGAACTTATAGAGTGGCTTCTAAGTATCTCAGAAAAAGTTAAAAACTGAATCCTCACCTCAAGCAATACTATACTCTCCCTTTAACTGAAATCCATGTCTGGCGACTTTTTGGTGGTTATTTGATGCAGAGTCACATGCAAACTTCCATCACAAGCACTAGATCTTTTTAAAGGCTAGGCATCTGAAGGTTTCGCATGGGATGGATCATGAAGTTTAAATCAAACCTTGTACTGATAAAAAGATTTTAGTCAGTACTGTTACAGAATGTGACCCATCAAAACCTTCAATAAAAGTATAATATTCACCTCTCAATGTAATGTTTTTATAAATTGCATATACATGTATATACGCAGCTTGTAAACATACACGTTGTACACCATCTGAAAACTAGACTATTCAATTTCTTGGAATGGGGTTATCAAATGCACATACCAAGTACCTCTTTCTGAAGTTTGTGGTTAGGATTCCCAAATCCAAATCATGTGGAGGAAACTAAAAAGATTCCATTCATACACTGTATGACCTTTGGAAGACTTCATAATGACATGTTTCTGGCTGTATTCCTTTCTAGGCCTAGTAGTCCATGGGCCAGGCCAGATATTGGTACCATCTGAGGTGGCAAAACCTTTTTGGTGTCATTTTGTTTGTCGGGCATAGATATGCTTATCAAGCTATGATAGCATTTTCAAATGAGTAGCTTAGTCATAGTAAATGAATTTTTAACCAATTTGGTCTCGTTGTTATATCCCTATACTTCTGAATCGAAAACAACCGCTATACAAAGAAGAGCACTGTCTTCTGTATGTTCCATAGAGCTGTAAAATGCAGCTCTATGGTATGTTCACAGGTGTTCTGTTGTAAACGCGGTGCGCTTAGTCTTTATTCAAGGCAGCGAAGGGAATATCCAAAGGTTATGATGTCCACAGCGCTTAGTCTTTATTCTAGACGGCGAAGGGAATATCCAAAGCATATGATACAGTGTATATCCTTTTATCTAAAAACAATAACAACAACAAAACAATTCCTCGTGAATTTTACCGTATCTTTCAGTTATCTATCATTTTCCGGCGAAAACGCTACGGTGAAAACGCTGATACCACGCCAATGTCGCTTTATTTCCCTCCAACAATATAAGATAATGCAAAAACAATGTACCGGTACACTACGATACATTATAATAAATGATATTGTAAATGAACAGAGTGATTTTTGTTTACAACTGATGTATTTGTTGATAGGGTAGTATAAAAACAGTATAGATAATCCCTTTTATGAGGAACTTTAGATATGATAACGGTACATTGGTCTAGATAAAGACTAAGCGCACCGCGTGACAGCTGTGGACATCATAACTCTTTGGATATTCCCTTCGCTGCCTTGAATAAAGACTAAGCGCACTGCGTTTACAACAGAACACCTGTGGACATACAGAAGGCAATGCTCTTCCTTGTATAGCGGTTTAGTTTCGATTCAGAAGTATAGGGATATAAAAACGAGACCAAATTGGTTAAAAATTCATTTATTATGACTAAGCTACTCATTTGGAAATGCTATCATAGCTTGATAAGCATATCTATATCCGATAAACAAACTGACACCAAAAAGGTTGTGCCACCTCAGATGGTACCAACAACCCATTTTTCGGGTTTTGGCCCATGGACTATAGAGGTATGTGTATCGTTGTGATCTGAGCGGCCAGTGGTGTGCATGCTGGGTGGTGGAAAACCACATTCATACTCACAATAGTGCACATGTGCACTCAAGGTCATGTGTGAGAAATCAAGTGATCTTTGATATGGCTTACAAGTCCAAACAATGCGGGGAAACGCATTTTAATAGGCATTTTCAAAAGAAATCTGCATCATTTTTAAATACATGGTGCTGCTATTGTTGAGATGATAAAGAAAAGAGCAAGAATAATGGGGACAATTTTAGCGTCCAGTTGCATTTCATGTTATCATATTACATTTGTATCTTAAAATGACAGAACATTAATTTATATTATTCTCAATTGCCTGAAAGGGCTATGAGTAGAGCACTGCAGCATTCAGACATTTGCATGATTGGTTATTCCCCTGTTCCCGTCTTCATTGTCCTTGCTGCATTTTGTCTTTTGTCCCTTTTTTGTGTTCACTACTTCCTGTTTGACATTCTAAGGCAGTTTGTAGGAAAATGAATATAAATTGGATGAGGAACAAGGCAGTATTTTTGTTTGTCTGTTTGTTTGTTTGTTTGTCTTTGGCTGTGCAGAAGTCACATAGTGGAATGTTGTGGAATGGCTTTTGTCTCTTTTAGCATTCATAGTTTCGTTGTTGGGTGCCTTCTTCTGTAATGAATGACCTCCAGTTTTAGTGAATCAAAACAATAGCCAATGATATCACTTCTGGTTTAAAAAAATACATGTATTTCCAAGTTTTGCATTTCAAAAAATACTTTTCATACTGGATGAAAGGAAAACTCTATGTAAGAATCAGTGAAAAGATTTTAATGAAGGACTAAACTTTATGCAATTAAGATTTAAAAGTGATTGTGTGTGTGTGTGTGTGTGTGTGTGTGTGTATGTTAAAGGGACTGTACAGTACTGGTTGAGGTGAAGATTCAGGTTTATAACATTCCTAGGTGAGATAATGAGAAACCTTTAATATGAAATATGAAAGAGCATGTATTTTAAAGAAGGATTCAACGTTTATTTGATGAAAATTGATTTTCAAATGGCTGATATATCCAAAAAAATGATAATAATAAAAGGCGACAGGCCACGTCTTTTATTAGGATCTCTTTGTTTCACCTTGTTTTTGGATATCTCAGCCATTTCATAACCGATTTTCATCAAATAAACTTTTGATTCCCCTTAGATTTGCATGCTATTTGACATCTCATAGACTGGTTTCTGAATATCTCGCATAACGTTAAAAGCTAAATCCTCACCTCAACCAGAACTGTACAGTCCCTTTAACCAAAAATGAAAAGAATGAAATGCAAGTGTCCCATGTTCATGTTGGTATCCTTCTAAGAGTCTATGGGGTTTACTTTACATTTTGACTGTCAGTCCTCATTGATGTCATGTCTGTTGGACATCAAATTTATTCCAAGATTTCAGAAAATTCCCTTGCTGTAGCTGAACTTGTATCTATTTGAAATGCATCACCACCAAGACTTGAACATACTTGACCAGTAATAGGTAAAATCGATCAGTTTTGTTCAATGGTCTTTTTTTATTTCTTATTTTTTTGAAAATGCAAGTTCCTATATTTTACAATGGATTGCTGAGTTTGAAATAACAGAGAATTTCTTCATTGAAGAGTCATAGAGATAGCTAGCTAGATCTCCTCAGTTGTAATTGATTGCATTGCAAGTTTGCCTTTGGAAGCCGTACAGGTGTTTCTGGGTGCGCTCAGATTGCAAGTAGAAGCAGTAGTCAGATTTCTTGGCTGGATGTTTTTGTGTCGCGGAAAGACACCGGGCAGCCGGCGTCTTTGGGGCAGGTGCGTGGATGACCATCCTAGATCACAGACCCTGCCATCTGGCATGGCATGGCATGGTAAGAGCCTATTAAAAAGCAAACTCGGTGGGCTGACCGCCCAGTGCAGCCAGTGAGGGCCATCAGGATGCAGTGACTACTTGTAGCTCAAAATTTGCTATTTCATTCATTGGCCCTGCTGCAGACCCCCCCCCCCCCCCCCCCCCCCGAATAACAGGAAACGGCAAAGAGACGGTACAAGGAAGTAGAATGGAATTGTTGGGCACTAATTAATTCACTGCTTCCCTGTGTCGGAGAGGAGAGAGAGAGAGATTCTAGAGGATGGTCGACTTTGAACGAAATCCAGCGGGAACGGCCAACCAGCGTCTCTGCCGGTTTTTCGGAGGGCTGGAGTCGGGAGTTGTTTGTTTACAGTGCATGGCAGGCGGAAAAGAGCGTGAATCCAATTGACTACGCCTTGCAGCAGCCAGGAAAATAAATAAGACAGGCAACGGGGCTGAGACGCTTGTCGATTTCAGATTTCGACGAGACGTGAAAGGACATGTATGGTGCCTCCCGACAAAATGAGGAAGATATTGTATCAAGATTTTGTGGCATGCAATATTAGTGAAGTGGAAGAAGAGAGGAATAGAATGAAAAAAAAAAACAGAAGAAAGAGAGGAGAGGTCAGTTAAAAGAAGAGTTGATGCAGACGGTGATGGTTTGGAAGCAGAAGAAATCAGGCAGAAGGAAGAAATATTAAAGGAGATTCCTTGGCTTCCAGGCTACACTGCCAAGTTCGGTCTCATCTTTCGAGTATATTCCAGTGATTAAATATAGCTCATTTATGACTAGAACATTTGATATTCCATTGCTGAGTAATACACTGTTCTGCCAGAATTAGGAGAACGTAAAGATGTTCTCTTTTAAAAACAGAGCTTCAGAATATTTGCCAGTTTTCTTTGCAAGATTTCTTTTTGACACCTTTGTCTCTTTCTTTCTTGTTTTCCTTTTTTATCTCTGCAGGTTGTGATGCCCAAGTCAGCGACTGGCTGAAGAGCTTGAAGAAAAGAGTTGGAATGACATAAAAAGTGGATCTGGATCCGTCTGTGCATTTTCTTTAAGTTTTTCTTTCTTTCCATCCCCACTCCCCCTCCCCCTCTCTCTCATACACATTCTCTAACAGAGGAGGATGCGGTTTCTACGGCAACAGTAGTGGTGCAGGGATAGCATCACTCTGAGAGCTGCATCATTATGCTCACTGCGGACACTGAAGTGCGCAGGATCCAGTACTGGAATTTGAGTGTAAGTACAGCGTACAAAAAGGAAGTAAATTGAGATCATCACTCTTCTTACTGTAGAACATAGTACTTGCATAATTACACACAAAAAAAAAAGTAAGCCATTGACATAAATTTGTTGTTCTGAGAGGAAAATTTTGCATAGTGAATAAGACTCAACTTTCACTCAAAGGTCCTGGTGTTTGAATCCTATCACGTGCATCCGTGCACATTGATGAGATGTTTTTACCCACCATGTCCTTCTTGACCTAGAAAGTGGGTACCTGGCAATGCTAGGGTGATTATGATTAATATTGGCAGGACTCTCTGTAGACCAATGGCAACAGTGAAGGGGCTACCCTCAAATTTCTATCTACAGAAATTTCAAATGTAAACAAGAAAGTGATCTGACACAATCAGTGATAAATGCAAATTTTGATGTATTCATGGGTAAAGTTTTTTTTTTTAAATGTAGGGGTCAGCTCATATCTGCAGAAGCCAAGTGAATTGTTCTCTTGGCAAAGGTTTGCTTCTGTAAAAGTCGCCAAGTTTTCTGTGTGCCCTGTAGCTCAATTCTGTGTGTTTTAGCAATCCCAGACCCGACTGAATTCTCTTTGTCACAATAAGGTTTGGAATCTAAACTACTAAATGTGTTCCAGCTACATCATGTAATGTCTATCTAAACCATGAAGTGTTTGGAAGCAACTGTCAAGCTATAGTCTACTTTAGCAGGCACGCATCAAAGTCTTGCCCATGTCCAAAAGATCATATTCTACAAGTGAAGCCACCAGATGGTGCTCCCATGCTCTGTTTAAACTTGTTACAGTGTACCTCCGCCAAGGGAGGAGGTTATGTTTTCATTACCGTTTGTTTGTTTGTTTGTCTGTGTGCAAAATAACTTAAAAAGTTGAGCTTGGATTTGGATGAAACTTGCAGGAAAGGTTTAGAATGACACATGGAACAGATGATTAAATTTTGGTAGTGATCCGGAAATTTTTATGGATTTTCTGAAGAATTTTCGATATTTTGGCAGGTAGGATCAATGAACTTGGGAGTTCAAGCTTCAAATTTTTGAGGTTTTCAGACGCGCACTAAAGTGCGCGCTCTAGTATCTGCTAGGGCGAGGCGCGCCGCGCAGCTGAGGGTTTATGACGTAACAAAGGCTTCTATTCTAGGATATCGGGCGATTTTTCCGCATGCATACATATCCACGGATGGAAATCACTGATCTCTATGGAAGAGCAAGATCATCGGTGGAAAGTAGCTGCTTGGTGGAGGTACGCGCTCTCAGAGTGCTTTTCTACAGTGTAGTTGCTTATGTAATCTGACAGTGTGTTTCAAGAGGCGAGTTGCAGAGAAGAGTCTGATGTGATAGACTACTGTCAACTGGCATGTGGTTGATTATTTATGTGCACAATATGCAGTGATGGGTTTTCCATTGTATCAGGCAGATAACACAAGGTGACATGTTGCTCAATGATTTCACAGTAAACAGGACATTCGTGATAAATATCACAGAACCCTGTGCACAGTTGTACTTGAGTATTCGTGGCTATATTCCTATATACTGGTTATTGTTTTTTTTTTTCTTCAAAGAGAATCTGTCAACCAGGTTTACTGCACACTTGTGCAATCTATTGATTGATGTAAATTCCAGCTAATGTTGAAACATTTGGCTTTCACCATATGAGGATACAGGGGCAAACTTAAATGAGAGAGTACTTCCGTCGACTTGCACATCAAATGCTTTGTCTGTTGAGCCACTTCTTTAAGTAGACTACTCAATGCTACACATATACCTCTCTTTTACAGGTCATACAGTTTTTTAGGCTGCACTGCAGATTGTTGTTATTCCTTTCGGTGCCCAAGTACTTAATTTTTATTTTTACCTTGCCCAGACTCCAAAACTTGGTCGTAATGAGTAAATAAAAATGCTAACACTTAAACATATGAGTGGGACTGTGTAGACGGCAGCAATTCTGTGAAACCTCCTCTGTATTGTCCGTAGGCCTTCATTTATAACAGTACTGTGAACGTCCTTATTTTTGCACGTAGTGGCTCCAAACATATTGTGCGGGATCTTAACATCACGTGTGTTTCCATCTACCTCACTATAGCCAGAATTTGATTTAACATCTCCATGCATGAAAATTGATGTAGGGCCTATTAGTACACGTAAATGATTCATTTTAATGGACAGCCCGCATAGAAAGCTACAAGTACACAAGCATATAAACACACGTACTCAAATGAATACTAGGACACATTAAAGGATATAGTACAGACAGCTGTACAAGGAGTACATACGGTACTTTTGTATGTACACACTTGCAAATTACACACACTACATACATGTACCATGATTCAACATGTACATAATAGAAAATCATCAAGATATTTCACAGGGTTATGAATTCCGACTTGCCAAAAATAGCTTGTAATCTGAAAAGAAAACCTCGAAAATCATTATACTGCGAATATTTTTGTGTTTTCAGTCCCCTTTTGCATGGCAAGGCCCACATTTAGGACATCCGTGTCAGTGGCAGATGGCTTCAGGGCAACTTCAGTATACATACCGTGTAGTTTGGCCTTTGTGGCTTGTATTGCACTGGATCTCTCTTCTACTTAGATCGTGGTCACGCGGTAGTACAGTGTGCTGCTTGATCACACTGTAATGGTGTAAGATCACACCATTGAACTGTGGTTGAACAGCATGTATAGTTCAATGTATCACATACAGCTGTACATGTATGTTGTTAATAGAATGGGCCAAAAATGGTCTGCTGCCCTCTACAGACAGTAGTTGTGCAGTTGTCTATACAGAGCTAGTACCTGCAGCTGCTATTGAGTAGGAGCCCTCACAACACAGCACTGTTGGCATGTTCAGTACTTCATTCACAGCCAAAGTCTAGAAAATAGAAATATAAAAAATCAGTACATTTCTTTTTACATGCATATGTTATGAATTTTTAAATTTGAATATTATACAAGGGTTCAACTGTGATGTTCAGAGAAAATTTGGAGAGCTAGAGGTCTAGCATAATTATCAAGCGTCTCTGCATTTCAGCAGAAAGAGTTGAACATGTTCTGAGCATGTGTCATGTTTTTCTTTTGTTTCTGTCATATTCTGCCATTTTTTTTCTATTCTTCCACTTTAGCTTAGTGCTTAGAGGGCATCTGCTATGGCATGCCAATTGATGTTTCTCGTAAATGAGTGATACGTAATGTACATGTGTACGTATACTTGTACACAATACATGTATGTACACATTATGTGCAGTACACTGAGCTACGTAGTTTATGTACAAAGTATAAATCATAATGATTATCAACTGTTTGATATCGTGCACAAAAGTTGCTATTTGATCATTTTTAGTGGAGGCTGTCACTCAGTGTTATCATTGCGGTTGATGAAAATATTTGTTCTCTAAATTCTACACGTTTGTAGGTGTGACATGACCAGTTCCGTGCAGTGTAATGAGGAGCTAATGATGTGTGAGGAATAAAACACAAAATCTTGCTGTCTATTATTCATATCTGGGTGCACCCAGATATGAATTATCATTATCTGTGATAATCCAGTGAATAGAATAGATTTTAAAGGCCGTGGATTCTCAGTTGTGAGGTCCCTGGATTGGAGTCTGCAGGCAGCGGTAGTTTTAATTACTGTAAAAGTGGAAAAGTGGATAACATATCGTCGCTGGGGTGACAAGACCTTGTATATGCAAATTTGGTGAAAATGACTTTTTTGGATTAATGGTCAAATAATGGGTTAAGCGATGTCCTGTCCAAATCCCAGCTGTCTTACTCCAGAAATGAAGCCTCCACGGTATGTCAAAGGAAAGGCTATCCCATTCGCAACAGTGCTTTGGCTGCCATGTTTTTTGGCTCTCCTGAACATTTGACATTTCGTAGATACGAGGTCTTGTTGCCCCAGCGACGATATATAATTATTTGCACACATTTTGCCAGGTCCAAATGACGCATTGTCAGAAGCGGTGACTTGTCTGAGCAACCATTTGTCATCTGTCGATGCTAAACTGTGCAATAATGCCTGAAATCCCATCAAATTATTATTGAAAATGCGCAGACTCCTTGCACATCTTGAGCAATGCCAGCCCTTGCATGTACAGCACAGCATAAACTCTCAAAATCAAGATGCGTAGACATGATTCAGTGCTACTGATTTTAATGGTTCAGTCACTGAATGGTGAAATAATTTTCCCCAGAACGTCCACATGTTCAATCCACTCATCTTCGGCTTTGTGCTATATGGCCCTACATACCTCATGCAACATGTTGTGATGTATACTGTCAGTGCCATCAAAGATGTGAATCATTATCCACCCTTTTATTTTCTGTGTCAGACAAAATTTGTTGTAATATTCAAACTCTTTGAGGGACAGGTATGTATTTGACTTTTTTTTTCTTTTTCATAATTGGTCCATATTTGATGACTAGTCCTAAGAGGTTTTTTTTTTTTTTTTTTGCTTGTTTCTTTGGTGTTTTTGTTGTTTCCTTTTTTTTAATTACCAATATGATTTTAGATTTAGTGTTTGGTATCAAACGATTATTCTGGGAAATAGGTTTCAGGTGTGAATCAGCCACTTTCCAAAGTGCCTGCATTTAGCATCAGCTTGAGTGATAAGCTGTAGAAAATAATGAACGCGTGTGAGGTATACAGAAGTAGTTTTAGGATGATGAGAATCAATGACATCTCAGAGATTGTTGCCTGGGTTAACCCAATTTCCCGTTTCATATAGCACTTCCCTGTCAGGAATTAGATCCGATGAGAAGTGTGGTCATAGACTGTGAGATTGTGCCGTTGTGTAAGCTGAATATTGTGTTTTTTCCCAAAACAGGTTCGCCTGGAAGTGAACATATGACTGGAGCGAGGACATCTATGAATTCAGTCAATTTTCTGTGAAAAGTTTCAAGCGAGATGTCATTTTTGAATAGATTGACCTTAAAAAAAGGGGGGATGAGCAGATGTGAAAAAAAAGCAAAATGACAAGCATTTGAAGGAGCGATAGATGATAATTTTAAACAGTTTGTAATCATCCACTACAAATTTTGGAACGTGAACGGACATCAACATGATATTACAAGATGCATAAAGAATCATTGCCTTTATCAATATACAGGAAGTTCGTGAATGGAATGGGGGAAGAAATAACCAGATAAAAGATGTGCCTGGCATGTCAGGAACAGTCATCCATTTGGCCCACCAGGGGTTCATTTGTGGCAAAAGCAAAACTTTTGGCAAGAAACCAGAAGGACCCCCTGGAGAACATTGCTGCTCTAAAGTAGAAACATCCGACAAGTTGATGTACTACTTTTGTCCATGGAGCATCCAGATTTATCATTTGTTGTGATAATGATTATATAGCATAAAAAATAAAAAAAAATTACATGTTGCATTTCACAGTTGTCAGCTTTCAGAATTTGAACGGTATGTCTGCAGTTTGAAATTTGATTAGTTATAATCTTGACCAAGATGTATCAACAAGTCAGGCTCTTTAACTCTTTATGTGCCATGGTGGAAATTCCCTGTGTACCACATTATTCTGAGAAACCAGCATAGTCATGCTTTGGGAAAACATTCTGTTTTTCAAATCTATGTAACTTTTATAGACTTTAGTTAAGCTAGAAATATTGTGAGCCATGTTGTAAAGAAAATGCCCAGCTTTGCTTTGTTGTAAACTGTATGACAAGTCTTATGACTGATTTTCTTTCAAATGACCAGTAGCTACAAAAGTGTACATTATTGTAAAGGCATAACTTTTGCAAACAAACCAGTGACAGAAACTTAGAATTTATGTGCAAATCCAGATGGGTACACCGCTTGATCACCCATAAAATGCAAGCTACATGTATATGTGAGAGGAACAGAATCGCGAGAAATACTTTCATATACTGTGGCATTTGGCGATTTATAGATCGGTTTTGGTGGGTTTGTGCGTTTGAGCAGAATATGTGAAGTTGGCATGCCGTTGACTGAGTCGGGCGTGCGAACATGGCACATAAAGAGTTTAATGGATGTGTTAACAGTAAAACTGACATTGGTAGATTGTTCATTCATTGTCAGTTATAGTCTATGAAACTATCTTGCATTAGATCCCTTTCTAAAAGTGAAATGGTTATTATTTAAAATGGTGTACATGAAAACATACTATGTATTTATTCTCTTTTCACCTCTAATGAATCCTCGAGTTAGTGAAAGAGCCATGGAATAAATTGAAGCATTTGATTCTGTTGTACAATTATGAAAAATATAAAAGATGCTTTTCAAGCAAGAGATACTAGTGTACCAGTTGTAACAAGTTGGAAATCTAACTCTTTGCTTGTAGTTAACTGCTTTTGCCTTGTCCAACTCTTAATCAGAAATGCACTGTATTTGGAGGGGAGTAGGTTAAACAAAGTTGGGTGTTACATCAGCTGAGAACCAGAAGAGCTTTATTACATTTGTGAAATATCGCTTTTAACCCGTTGAGGACGGACTGATTTTGCTACAACACGCATATCCCATAGACCCCTGCCCGAGTATACTCGGGACTCGTCCTCAGCTGGTTAACCGATTTGAATGCTGGCATTTGAATTGCCTATGACCGCATGTATTTCCATGGAAGGGTGAGAGAAAGGTAAAAATTTACAACTTTGTTGCTTTTTGGATTTCTTGATTTGTACACACCATGGTCCCCGGAAAGACACTAAATCCATTCAAACCCTCTGGCACATTTGGGTAGTTCCCCCCTTTAAGTATCTGAAATCTATCCAAAAGTTGCAAATGTAACGTTTGAGTCAGGACTCATTAGATATCTACTGTAGTTTGAAAACTTCCTTGTCTCAATGAAAAAAACAAACAACAAACAAACAAACAAAAATCATGAATGCAAGGATTCTGGCTAGCCTCCCATTCCTAGATTTTTGTGTGATTTTTGCAAATGCAACATGGCTGTCTAAAGACTGCGCTGCTTGAGTCGTATCCTGGGGCGCAAGACTAGAGACAGCACCCCCTTTTGTCGGATATCTGAGCAGCTGTGTGCTGGCTTGGCAGTCCCACAAGTGTGCGCTTGCGCCCCTCTGCCTTCGGGTGGAAGTAAGAAGCCCCTGCTTCCGCCGCCATAAATAAATCCAGGGGACCCGAAAATACCCGCCCGACGGAACGCGTCGGGCTTCATATTGCTCCGCGGCGGAAACGGTTATTGTCCGTTTTCCGCAGCAGCCGAGGATGAGTTCAATTTCCTGTTTGTTTGTCCCGACGGAGTGTCAAGAAATTTTGATCGTTTGCTTGCTCTCACTCTCTCCGTCTATCTTTTGACCCTCTCTCCCGACACATCTCTGCCTATCTCTAACAAACTTTCTGCGACCTGGTACTCGTCTGCGCGCACTCTGTCGTGCCAGCAGTCGTCAGATGGCGACAGAAATTACGGATCGCGGGGCTGTCAGATTTGCGTGCGCGGCTCGCGGGTGATGGGTCTGTTGCTACTGCTCTCGCAGCCCGCGACGTAGAGTTGGCCACTTATTTGCCTTCGTTGTTGGCACACAGGGGTTGGAAAGAAGTTTGTGCACCAGCAAGTTTATTTTTTCCCCTCAGTGATCTAGCGTTGTGTATTCTGTCCATTAGGATATCAGAGGCAATGGAGATCCATAACAAGCTGTGTAGTCTTCAGTTAGGTAAGCCCTTTCACACGTTTCATATTTTATGCTCTTGACCTGTATTTTTGGAGGCTTATATGACATCAGAGGATTTTTTTGAAGTGCTTTTGACTGTCATTTTGGCTATTTTTCATTAATCCTGTTCATTTTCATCGATACTTGTCGTAGTGCTGAGCTTTTTCAAAATTTTTGTTTGTTTTGTTACTGTGTTTTCTCAGTGCGTTTGTTGAGACTTTTTCTCACCTTTTTTGGTCTTCTTTTTGGAGTGTGTGTGTTGGTGTGATCATAGTTTTTTGGTTGTTACAAGGTTTGAAAATTTATATCTGGCCTCTCGTGATGTCAGCGATCTTTAGATTTAAATATCCTTTAAAAGATCATTTAAATATCCTTTAAAAAAATCATTTAAAGAATCATTACATGCAAATTCACTTTTAGGTAGGAAAACAGATTATTGTGCTTTGTTTCAAGTCTTTATTATTCATTTTGATACTGAGAGTTTCAAATCTCCATGTATATCATAAATATTGTCATTTTGTTTTTAAGATTGTGGCACTTGATACAAAAAACACATCAGGCTCTTCTCAAATTATTTGTGCCAGGCATTCAGTGCAAAGTGTCTTGCTATGTGTTATTACTGCATTGTTATCAAAAGTATAAAACTCCTACCCCTCCCCGGCCACAATGTCTACACTTCTGTGTTATTGCTGAAGATTTTTTCCTTTGGAATATTGCCATTCATAATCCACTCAAAAAGTGTTTTTGTTGTAAAAGAACAGGCGTTGGTCTCAGGAAAGGATATCCTTTCAGGTAAAAGAAAAAAAATGGGGAAGAAAAGAAGCGAGAAAAAAAAATGTTTTCACAATTCTATCCAGACTATTTCATAAGAGAGAGAGAGAAAAAAATGTTTTCATGATTCTATCCAGACTATTTCATAAGAGAGAGAGAAAAAAAAATGTTTTCATGATTCTATCCAGACTATTTCATTAGAGGGAGAAACAAATATTATCATAATGCTATTCAGACTTTTTAATATCCTGTTAGATGTTTAAGATTGCTTGGTAAGTTCTTAGATTGACACTGTCCACTTGGAATTGATACTTGAATGCATTGTCAAATTCTCCTGAAATTCCTTGGAAAAACCGCCATGATGAATCCTCTTGTCAGAAGCTAGCAGATTTCAGTTAATAGTTTGTAGGCTCTGTCCAAGAAATAAGAATTGCTGTAATCTCAGCTTTATTGCATGCAACATGACTGACAGTAGTTCTTTACTGTGTATCTCTTTTCATTCATTGCCATTTGATTAACTGCAAATAGATATATGGTATGACTTAACTTTGTAAAATTTCAGTGCAAGTATTATGTTCACTTTGAAATAAAAGTGAAAAGCACATGTTTGTAGTAGCCTTAAATACTTTAAGACAGACCGCAATAAAGCAATGCCCCCCCCCCCCCCCCCCAAAAAAAAAAAAAGAATGAGGGAGGGGTCTTAGAATTGATGATGTACAAATAGTAAAGTGTGTGAAGGTTGCATTCCTGTGAGAGCATGGCTTACAATTCATTTGACCTCATAAAAAGTTGATCAATTTTCATTGATAGAAAACACAATGTAATAAACAAACAAACTTGTGGTAAGCCTCATCCGAGTAGGAATCCTGTTTATTGAAAAAAAAAAAATCATTAACACATCATTTTTATTGTACATGCCACACACAGTTTGGGGTTATACCTGGATGGTCCAAATTATTTTTTCATTTTTTTTTTAACTGAGGTTTAAAATAATAAAATTTATGATTCTGGTCACCCCCTTATCCCACCCCCCTCAATTGAGGATACTGTTCAGTATGGAAAAACAATCTGATCAGTATCGTAGGATTTTTATGATACAAATGATCCTGAAGATTAAAACTCCTCAATTGTGTGTTCAATCATAAGCTTCTTGCGTAGGCTCATACTCACACGAGTACTGTACTTCAACCCACAAACTACTGAAACCTGTTCAGGCTTATGGAAATTCCATTCTGATTGCAGAATCTCAAAAGAAAGGGGCTAAAAAAGCCATCATAGATTGTTAAAAGCAATACTGTGTTCAAGAGCAACAACCTGTCTTTATGAGTATTGTCAGTAATGCAGAAATGAAGGCTCCACTCTTCCAATTTTTTCCCACATCTTTGTTTTGTCTTTACAGTCATGATCAAAAATTATGCCCACAGGGGTCTCTCTTTGCAATATTTGGGAAGAGGGACTACAGCAGATGTGTGCTTAACCCCATTCATGTTCCCAATCCATTTTATTGTGGTAGAGTCAAGGACCCCTTTCAGATTGGTGAACAACTTGCGTTTAAAATGGTTTAGAAATACATTTTATACAAATTGAGTAATTTTTTTTTTTCAAAGTGTGAAAGCACGTTTTTGTTGTGTCTCTCCCCAGACACTTCTCAAATCCGGTTGTGATGTGGAAGCATTTTTCATTTGAGTGTAGTTCAGTTCTGGGCATGCATTTACACATATTTACTGTGTATTCCCTATTTTATTCACTCTTTCATGTGAAGTGTATGGAGAGTTCCATGTTTGTGTGCCAGGCTATGGTGTGACATGCCTGTTGTATGGAAAGTCATTTCCGCAAGGAAAAACATTTGTCTGTTTTGGCACTCTGTAACTCTTTGTATACAGAGTGCAACGCTAGTTACTCGTTTAGTAATGCCATTACGAACGGGGTCCTTTTTTAAGTGTGAAACTCCTCTGTGCTCCAAGGATGCCGTCCCCTTCCCATCACACTCTCTGCGCCACTCCCCATCCTCTTGTTTTGATGTTCTCAGATGAAAGTGGAAGTGTCTCATTGTATGTCAACAACATAGGCCACTTGCTGTGCCTGTGTCTGTCTGTCTGTCTGTCTGTCTGTCTAACGTCTGTGTGGTTGTACCGTTTGTGTCGTGGAACTGCAGAAATACCCCGCAATGCCTTGACCGAAGGCTAACTGAAAGGCGGATGCTTCCCCTCCAGTGGGGATTGCGGCAATTAGGGTAATTGAGATAGACATCACTCGGGCTGGATGCGAGCCACTTTGCCGACACTGCTTGGGGGCAGCAGACTCGCTCACCCGGCTCAGGTTTTCGATGCACGACGCAAAGGTGGAATCGGGTGGCGACTCAAGTGTGCACCCAGAATGACAGTGCATTTCACTGGGATCGTTTCTGCCAATAATCACAGATGTTTCACTATGAAGCAAAAGTGCATTTAGATTTCAAGCTGTATTGCACAAATATTTTGGCCTTTAGTTATTATTCCAACAGGATGAATACACTACTTGGCATGGTTAGTAAAGATATTTGTTATGTTAAACTTTTTTTTTTAATGTTATATTTTCTTCAGTGTCTCAAGGCCAGCTTATATCAATCACCGATAATTAAAAATGTGTTCATGAGATTGTACAAAATTAATATTTCAAAGCTTGCACTGCTTTGGTATATTTGATTAGATGTTATTGCTAATTAAAGGGATGGTGCACTGTATAGTTTTGGTTGAGATGAAGCTTCAGGTTTCCAACTTTTTTGTAAGACAATGAGAAACTTCTTATGAAATATGAAAGAGCATACAATTATAGAGGAATTCAAAGTTTATTTGATGAAAATTGGTTTTGAAATGGCCAAGATATCCAGAAATAGTGAGGTCCTAATGAAAGGTGGGATCCACCTTTTGTCAGGACCACTTTGTTTTACTATGTTTTTGGATATAATCACAGCCATTTCACGACCAATTTTCTTCAAATAAACTTTGAATTCCTCTAGAATTGTATGCTCTTTACTATTTCAGTTTCTAATTATCTCACAAAAAGTTAAAATCTGAATTTCCCATCTCAACCAAACTGTACGGCATACCCATGACATTTCATTGCCCAATCAACCCCCCCCCCCCACACGCACATACACACAAACCCACACCTTTATACTTCAGTATGCAACAGAATATACCATCAGCAGTACATTTGAAGTGTGAACGGGGCATTTTGAGAGGGATAGAATCAGTGCAAGATAGCATTAAATTCAATTACTGACCCAGTTAAAGCATATGGGGGGGGGGGGGGGGAGATCAGTGAGGTAAGCCAGGGGCGAAATCACCACTTTACCAATAAACTCTGTGTGTTGTGCTTTGGGATATGAGTATATTGAGATTGTGGATAGAATATGAATTCATGGTCAAATATGTGGTACGCATGTTTTATTGCAACTCCAAAGAGTGCACAGACTTGAGAGTCTTCGTGGCTGTGACATGTGTACTGGTATGTAATTGAAAATCAAGTCATGCATAAATTTATGTTTGTATGCTGTAGACACAGACTGAGGTTGCCTGGTCACACCTTTTCTGTGGCTATAGATACATTTTCATTTCGTGTTCTCATGTTTGTACAGGTATGTAAGTTGTATAATATGCAGGTATGGGTATAATGTGTCTTCACCTGTACTTTGTATATTAAGTAATAGTAGGGTACATACTGGTACGTATGTACAAAATGTAAGATGAAATGCATAGGCTGTCTTTTTATGTATTCATGCACAGTAAGTATTGTGTAGGTAGGTACTGTACATGTTTGTGTGTAGTGTGTGTACATGCATATAACTGTATCTTTATCATCTCTCTGTGTTTCAGTATCGAATACATCTGTTGTAACAGTCTTTATCTCTTTCTCAATGTAAATCTATGGATTCTTTGGTTTGTATTTTTTTAAATGGGCAAAATGTGAGTAAGAATCATAATTTGTAAGCATAGAACTAGAATGCATGAGTTAGAAATTTTTTTGTGAATCGTGAGGCAATTACAGGGTAATGTAATGTACATGCAGTGATGAAATTTTTGGCGAAATGTTGTACAGGCATAGTAATGTCTCTGTATGAATGCAGCCTGGCATGCTGAGCTACAACATAGCATTTGACTGTGTGCTCTCTAATGACTGCATGCTGGTTAATTAATGTGTTTTCCTCTATTCCATGCATTCCAACAGGTCCGCCTATTATGTCTCACACCCCCCTGATAAGTCCACCAGGCCATCATCATCACCAGCTTCATCATCCATCTCACCATCATCACTATCGGCAACCGTTTCCCGTAGCAAGCCAAGAGCAGCACCGCCAGCATCAGCAGCACCAGCAGCAGCAGCAGCCGCCCCAGTCCCAGCAGTACCAGCACGCAAGGCAGCCGCTCACGCACCTGACGCGCACCATGCCCCAGGACCCCCTCTCCCGGCGCTTCTACCATGGCCGCATCACGCGGGAGGAGGCCGAGGCTCGACTCCGCAGCGCCGGCTGCACCCAGGGCATGTTCCTCCTACGCGAGTCGCTCGGCCGCGAGGGCAACTACGCCCTCTCGCTTTGCTACGATGACGACGTCTACCACTATTCCATCGAGCGACAGTACGACGGCACGGTGGCCATCAAGGATGGCAAGAATTTCGCGGGCCCCATCGAGCTCGTGGAGAACCACATGCAGAACGAGGACGGGCTCCTCTGGCGTCTCCTTGTCCCCTGCAACTTGCCTCGGGGCATGACGGCGCGTGCCTTCAACGACATGAACCACGAGCAGATGGAGGGAGCCCTCTTTGAAATTGCCAAGAGAGAAGGCATGAGTGTAAGTAGTCATCCTAAATAAAGATATAAAAAGGTTGCTTCTTCATCAAGAGTCAACTGCAATCATGAAGTCATTTGTTTGTTAGGGTTCTTTTTGCTGCATATTCTCATTAAAAAAAAAAAATACCTTAATGTGTTTTTATCCGACCTTTTTGACATCAGTGCACCTGATGTGTACATATATATATTATGTAAACTTTTATTTCAAATTTTGACCTATATGGAATATAGATTCTGAAGTGAATAACATTTGTGATAGGAACAACAATAAGGTTGAGTTGTATGTCAGTAAAGGGCTTCTTTTTTTTTTTTTGCAGGGGGAGGGGGATAGAGGGGGTTTGTAGCATGTTTCATGATCATTGTAGGCCTCACACCATGTGTGAACCAAAATCTTGGTGTGCATGGGTTCCGGATTTATCAAGAATTGTGTCATAAGTTTTGACTATAATGTTCTGCAGATGATCGGAACAAATATTTCACAGCTGGAATTGCAGTCTTCTTCAGGGTCAAAACAACAGAGAGGTAGGGATGTTTGAGTGAGTGAATGAGTGCCGGAGACTTCCATTAAAGTGCTGTTGAAGCATTCTGAGATTTAATGAGATTGGCCGACAATAACAGAGTTAATCACTCCAAAACAGTTTTAGTGGCGGTTAGCCGTACAAATTCCTCCCAATTAACGCGGCAATTAGCTCATTAGGGAGCCTTCGGAAATGTACCGAAAGACAGGAAGTGGTCTCCAGAAAATCAATCCCTACTGCCCTATTAATAGAATAGGATCATGTTAGTGGGTTGAGAAGACTGGATTCCAGAACATTTATCCGTGCCTCCAAGTACAAAGCTTGCCCTGATTATGATCGATGAAGGTCAGTGCCTTATAACTGTCTCTAAATATTTATAAAGTGTGGTGAAGTTGACCCATTTTGCCAGTACAACACGAGACTAGCGACTAGCGTGTGCTGGGATGTGTGAAGATAGAGTTGTCAGTTGCTGAAATGGTCTTCATATGTTTAAAGAGGCAGATGAAAGAATTATACAAAGGTAATGGATATCTAGGGATGACCTTTTTTCAAATGTGTCATATCAGTTTTGTTATGGCTTTTATGCTTTAACAATGCCATGATAGAAACCAATACGAGTAGTTACGACATACATGTACAACAGTCTATATTGGTACTTGTTGACCAGCTGGCAACTAGATATCGATTATGTACCCGGCAATTATCTCACAAATAACACAAAACAAAGCAAGAATTTATGTCAGCGGCTACCCAAGAAGAAAAGCAGCTTTTTTGGTAGAAATTCTCTTGTCCTTTCCTCCTTTCAATGCACAGTATTGCCACTGACACAAAATCAAAGAATGAATGTAAATGTACATACATGGATGAATGTAGCAAGCTATGTCTATATCACACTCAAAACTCAAAATACCCAAGTTAGGGTTCATCACAGACTGAATAAAGTTGCATTTTATAGTCACATCAACTTTACATTTAATTTGGAAGCAACAGAAATACATTCTAGTATTGATATCTTGCGTCGAAAATCTCGGCAGTATGCCAGCCGTGCATCTAACATTAGATGCTTGCATGTATAGGCATGTTGATTTGTATAATTCTAATTCTTAACCCATTGAGGATGAGTCCTGAGTATACTCGGGCAAGTGTCTATTGGTATGCGTGTTGTAGCAAAATCAGTCCGTCCTCAACGGGTTAAGTAAGTGCAGAATATGCCATCTGCTTATGAGTTCTGTCTTCAGAAATTTGCCTATTCATACACTTGTCTTCAGGAATTTGCATATTTAATCCTTTGAACCCCGCATTATTTGAGATGGTCGTGACCCTCACCCTGCATTATTTGCACATATTGAGCATATTTTGCTAAATGACTGAATTGTACATTGGTAATACATACAACAAAAACAAATAACCGCAGGTCTGTGAAGTGTGGTTATGATTACTCCAATTTTATTTGAGCTGCAATAATAGCTCAGTATGACAATAATGATTATAATCATAATTATGATAATCAACAATAGTAATGTTAGCTATAAAAATAATTACCTCACTCCCTGACTGTGCCACGCCCCCTTGACTTTGACGATCACCAACATGATTACCTCCAGCTCCAGCTCTAACGGCATCCCAGCTGCTATTTCCCCCGCTGGTACCCGGCTGAGATTGTACATCACCTTGTGCAGCATCTAGCTCATCATCTGTGTCCATTTCATCTTCAAAATCACTGCTTTGACTATAGTATGACTTGTCAATAGCTTCCTCATAATCACCAGATGATTCACCTAAGATTATCGCACGAGCCTCCTCTGCAGAATAGCATCTTTTTGCCGTCTTTATAGCTCAAAACTTGCAAATCCAAGCCGTAATCAACGAAAGTATAGACTGAAGAATCTCTCCACATCGTTGTAGTGAGATGACGTCATCTAGGGGGTCACCTGGCAGTTAAAACTCAAGTTATCAAAGTCACATGATTTCTGGCCGGTATACCAGCCTTTAGGGTATTTGCACGTTCTGCGTGCGGCCTTTCGGGTTCAAAGGGTTAAACAGAAACAATTTGTAATTCTAAGTAACACATCTAAAGTTCAGAGAATTGAGATATGAAATAACAGTGACTGTGGAATAAGCGTATATTTGACATCAAAATCTCTCGTTTGGACCATTGTAATTGATAATTTTTAACACTAACATATATGCAGAATATTTCATGTATTAAAGTTGGTCTTTTGCGAATTCACAGTAGATACAGTGGTAGTTACAGACCTATTTTGAAAGTGAGGCAGGTTAAGGAACGCTACTAGATTTGAAAAAAAAAAAAAATTCTAATAAGCTGCATTTCAACAGACAACAAATGCCATAATGCAGTGTGAATCACAGGTTAAAAGTTGGATGCTGTTGTGTCTTGTTTCATTCATTTATTTGTTTGGTCTGATTTCCCACTTGAAGGGGGAAAAGCTTTGACAATAGAACAATACATATGACCTCAGGCCTGTAAAGAATTCAACTAGCATTTATATCAAGGGGTGTTGATGAATCTAAATCTCGGTGGTACGGCACAGACAGAATTGTAAATGGGTCATGAAAGGTTGGATTTATCATATATGATTCAATGGAAGTATTAAGTGGGGGAGAAATAGGGAGCTGGGGCTACAACAGTAGTCCTTGTGGCCCCACATATTATGACTTTGTCAGTCCTATTAAGCCTAAAATGGCTGGAAAGTTCAAAAACAAGTGGCTTTCCAACTTTAGCATCCAATGACTATCACATGGTATGCATGTGTGTGTGTGTGTGAGGTTGGGGAGGGGTGAGGGGGTGGGGATAGGTTGGTAGTCTAGGGGTAACGTGTTGGAAGGGGGTGACAGCGTAGGAGTCACTTGCACGCACCGGCCTATGCAAGTAACAAGGCCTTCAGGTTTGTTCGACATCGTGCCGCCTGCATTAGACGCTCGATATGTGTCATAACAATGCTTTGGTACGATGTGACGTAATTACATCGTTTTTTTAGCCAGAGTTGAGTGGTTGGCAAGGCTGCTGTGAGACTGGTTGAGAGAAAGGAGCAATGCTGCACCTTATTTGCATAGATGCCGATGGCGTCTGCGAGAGAAATGGGCTCCTGTGGTTTTATTCATCACAATGCGATGATGGCTTGTCGAGCCAATCATTCAACTACATTTTTTTTTAGCCATGTTGCAACTCACAGGGCAGGAGATGTGGAGTAGTCTTTTCCTCTCGAGGTAGTTCCGGCTCATCTTTTGGTTATACTGTAAACAAGATATGTCAAAGAAACGGTAATTATGTATCGTATTTCAGTTGAAATCCACATGACCATTTGTTAGTGTCAAATATCAAGGAACTCCTGCAGTACATGCTTTCAGAAAAGAAAACAAGGATAAGAAAAGAGACTGGTTTCACTTTCTACTCCAGAAGGGGAGGGGGAGGGGAGGGGGAGGGAGTGGGGGGGGGGGGGGAGTGGTGAGGAGAAGGGGAGGGGGAGGAATACTGTTGTTTTTGTTAGAAGAAAATAGTGTCTTTTTGTCCCTTTTGAAACTGATTTCCTTGTATATCTTTCTGGCACTTATTTCCTCTTGTGAAATTGTGAGATATTTTGAGAGCCAGTAAATGTATTATTTATTATAATCATGAGCAGGATGCTACATTAATAGACATCTGATCTAATAGGCTTCTCTCCCCCTATTTTTTGTCCTTTAGTTTTGTTTCATAGTTGACCAGTGTGTTTACACTTCAGCATTCAATCAGTTGTGTGATAGTGAGACCGGTCAGCGTGAGAGTGGTCATTTTAGCGGCAAAAAACACAAGGGTCTTTCCTGTACTCTCAAAAGCCCTCTTTGATACCCCCCCCCCCCAAAAAAAAAACAAACAAACAAAAAAACAACAACAACAACAAAACAAAAAAACAAAAACAAAAACAAAAACAAACATGTCCAGTGAATTCAAATAGATCGATTAAATGGTAGAACTAGCACATGCTTTCAAGTATGCACAATGGTTAAAATTTTCATTGCCACGACTTTTCTCTAAAATGACCACGGTAGTTGTTCGTTCACAGTTTCTCTTCTTTTTTTGTCAATTGATAACAGATAGAATGTTATAAAATGACTCAGACATGTCCGTGAAGAATAACAAAAATACAGAACAGAAAGTCAGAAAACAACAATCAGTGGTTTGTTGGGGCCTATTTGAGTCATAATGCAGGGTTTTAATCACTAGCCCACATGGTAAGGGGTGTGTGTCTGGAGAGACCAGTAGTAAAGCTGTCTGAGCCTCGTTGAACTTTCATGGACAGTGACAACATTTTTGCTTTAGGTTGTGAATGCACTCTCTCTGTCAGATTTATTAAAATTGGTGTGTTCATATAGCTTTTGGATTGACTTGTTTAGAGATTAAAGGGTGTGTACAGTTCTGGTCGAGGTGAGGATTTAGCTTTTAACGTTTTGCGAGATATTCAGAAACCGTTCTATGAGATGTCAAAGAGCATGCAATTCTAAAGGGTATCAAAAGTTAATTTGATGAAAATCGGTTTTGAAATGGCTGAGATATCCAAAAACAAGGTGAAACAAAGAGATCCTTAAATAAAGTTGTGGCCTGTCGCCTTTTATTATTATCACTTTTTTGGATATCTCAGCCATTTCAAAACCAATTTTCATCAAATAAATGTTGAATCCTTCTTAAAATTACATGCTCTTTCAAATTTCATAAGAGGTTTCTCATTATCTCACTTAGAAATGTTCAAAACATGAATCCTTGATACCTCAAGCAGTACTGTACAGTCCCTTTAAAGCATTGCAGGATACAGTGTATAATTTTCTTTTTCATACACTTTTAATATGATTTCAATTATCATCTTTTTGTATGTGTGGGGTTGGGGTAGGGAACCTTTTCACTTTGACTGGCTTATAACATTGCATGTTTAATGCAAATTGGACCTAATACATTGTGGGATCACAATTTTGAATTTTGTGCTGAGTGTATCTTTGATAGATGAGTTGTAATCAAGAGCTTTACTGTCGATCTACTAAGTTGTACATATGGATCGATAGTTGTTTTAGAAATAGACCTTCTTTAAAAAAGTTGGTCAAAAGTATGAGACTGTCTACTTTGTGTGTGTGTATGTTTTTTTTTTAATGTTTGTTTTATATCTTCTTTACTGCTTGTTAAAAAAATTAAAGATGTGAATTTTGTAGTGCTTCAAAGAGTCAAAGGAAAAAAGTATCCAGAAAGGAAGAGAAAATGGGAGGGAAAAAACAAAGACTGTATGTTATAGTCACATTTCAAATAAAGACCTCAAGTGAAACATTGGGCTAGGGATGACCTACGGCTGTAGTGATATACAAATGATGCACAGGATAGAGTGCGTTTAGCACTCGCTCAAGAATCGATGTCCGAAGATGTTCGTCCCAAACATTTACGCACGTCGCACTCGGAAATCCCGCACATATAAGTACTGTACGTATAAGAGTATACGTACGCCACACATGTTATGCGCACAAGAAAGGCCGGCCGGCAGCCCGAACTAGAAGTTGTTTACAGGATTGACAGTGCGTATAGTAGCGCGCGACGCACTTGTAACAACTGATTGAGTGCGCACTGCTAGTGTAAACATTGTGACATCAGGCCGAACATGTTAGTGAGAAATTAATGCACGCACACGTGACTCATTTCACCGCTTCCAATTGGCTACATTCTTGAACCCATTTTATAATAAGTTCTAACAATGCAAAACCTACGCTGGCCAGTGACGCCACAGTGTTGTGAGGTGTGAATAGGATCATATTCATTTTTAGGCAGGGAACTCTTGATAGAATGAAAAGTGTTACCTCCTTGATTGGAATGCAACCTATGAGGGCACCCTTCCTCGGGGGGGGGGGGGGGGGGGGGGTAAACAGGGTGGAGAGGGCTTGTTTAGATGAATGAAGGAAATGGGATACTTTAGAGAATTACTCCATGGGAAGTATTGAAGACGTTAAGGAGGAGAAAACAGTCGGAAGATTGTCCACTTTTTTTTTTCTTTTTTGAAAAGTCACCTCTTTTGGCATGGCCATCTCCCGATGCATGCAGAATAATTGTTGCGGTGCCAAAAACTTCACGCCGCTGGCCCCAGATACAATTAAGTCCTGCTGCTGCGATTCTGGATGCCAACAAATGATATGAATTGTTATTGCCGGGGGAAATAACTTGTGTTAGGCATGAATAAAAATGGCAGAGTTCAGTCAATTCACATTTCTTGGTCTGGCAGTTGATGTGTGAAGGGGGAAAAAATCTGGGCATTATGAAAAACCAGATGGGGTAAGAAGGTAGGAGGGAGCACATGGGTGGGGGGGGGGGGGGGGGGGAATAGGAAGGTATCCTGAGAATAAAATGTTTTGAATGACTGTGAAAGCTTGTGGTTGAATGTGTTTCACATTATTCTTTGAAAAGTGCAAGATGTGGTTAGCAGCAAGTCCTCGAGTCTTGTAGTGCCTGCTGTATCATTAGGATGTATTCTCAGTTTTCAGATTAGGATCATGATAAAGCAAGTTTTGATATGTTACTGCCTATTTCATGTTATACGTGTACATGTATGTGTCTGGAAAGAAAGGTTTGTGAAAATGTGTAGGAGCATGGTGCAATGTCACCTGTGGAATGATGTGAATGAAAGGAGTTCTTTTCCACTTCATTTTATAACTTGATGAAGATTGATGATAAGAGTAGAAAGTAAACAACAATTTACAGTTAGACCTGTCTTCTCTTCTCTTCCTTGGGTGACCACTATAGATAGGTTTGACTGTATAAAACTGCAAATTATAGCAAATGCTGATGATAGCAGTGATATGGCTCAATATGCATAAAAGCCTGAAGTGGATTTTATATTAATATTTTGCTTGTATTATTACAGATTTATTTTCATGCATGTACATAGTATGTATTCAAAATGACTCAAAACTACACCGCAGAGTATGTATTATTATGACTGATATGGCAGCAAGTATGGTTAGACTATGGTTTAGGTATTTCATATTGATTTGCTGTGAAGAATCAATCGTATCAGATGTTAGAAAGACCTTACACTGGCTTCCGATTTGTAAACGAATATTGTTTAAGATTTTGTTGATTGTATTTCAAGTCACTCATCGGTCAAGCCCCCAGTTACATAATTATATCCGAATTATTAGTGTTTAAATCTCATCGACATACTCATAATTTGTGCAGTTCTAAGGACACTCTTCTTCTACAAATTCCAACATGTAAAACAAAAGTAACATTGGGAGACAGAGCATTTGCCTGTGCAGCTCCCAAACTCTGGAATGATCTACCATTAGAAGTCCGGAAATCCCCCAAAGTAGCAGTCTTTAAAATCACGACTCAAAACACATCTTTTCATTTAAATGTTTGTTATTATCAAGCACATCAGAAGCTTTTGCAGCGCAGAAGAATATATGTCTATAAGTTTTGCGCTTTATAAATTGATATTATTATTATTATCATTATTAATGTCTCAGTGAACATGTGTGTGATTACTCCATGCCACTTAACCCCTTGTCAGCCAGGGACTTCAGACAGTGTGCACAAGGCTATGGGGTTTTCTGTACCAATCTACACTCAAAGCACATTGTATTAAAAAGGGTTAAAGCCAACCCAACTATTAGACAAGTGCGGGTCAGTGTACAGGCATAGATTTTAATAACTATGCATAATAATTATTGAATCAAGAGAGAACGTGGACATTTTGTGGCTAGGCACTTCATGTCACTGATGTTTCATCTTCTGTTTTGTTCCGTTCTGTTCCGCCGTGCCGTCCCACCGGCAGCGTGATGTCATCGAGAGGGTCTTCCAGTCCTCCTCGCAACGCCCCCAGCTGGAGAGGGCGCTGAAGAAGCTGATGCACCAGGACAAGCTCTGGTTCCACAACAAGCTGACGAGGGAGGAGGCGGAGCACCGCATCATGGCGTCGGGCCTACAGCAGGGCAAGTTCCTGTGAGTATAATGAGTACAATATATAGAATGAGATACTGTATATATTCATACAAAGTGTAGATGTATAGATGTCACCTTTAGAGAGATGTGTAGATAGATACATGTAGATAAATAGATAGATACTAAAGATGCTAATTGTATTGATGTCAGCTATCCATTAGATAGATAGATTGATAGATAGCATAGATATGTTTGTATACTGTAAAAGGGGATATTTTCGCGCAACTCATTTTTTGCGCTAGGCCGGGTAAGAAGAGTTTCGCATGTTTTTAATTCCGCGGAATCAAGACATCAAGTACAGGAATGTACAGCAAGCAAAAATATTAAAGTGTTTTTATTTTCGCGCTAGTTTCTGGTTGCGCGAAATGCGCAAAAATTTCCACTTTTACAGTACTAGTCCAGCTTGGGAGTAGGAGGGACCAATTATCAGTCATATGAAGCTCTGCATTGTCTCCCCCCCCCCCCCCCCTCCCCCACAGCCCTCAGAAAAAGAAAAAAAATGTATTTATATATATAGTGTTTGTTCGCAAAAACTGATAAGTCCATTCTTGAAGATTTTGAAGTACGGTGTCTGTCATAAAGTACAAAATAATACCATATATTGGTCACTGCATAAAGGTAAATTTTTGAAGTTATGGTCAAAAGAAGCAAAAATTTTCTTATTATTCTCTTTATTTTTCTTGACCTTTAATCGCAAATATCTCCTATTGGCAAATATGGACTTATCGGTTTTTGCAAACATGCTCTTCATATATGTACATGTGCATATAACATACAGGTATTGTAGATATCTATACCTATGGATTGAGCTTTAGGGAGACATTTTTTGCTCATAATTACTATAATAAAGGAGACACTCGTTCTTAATGAGACAATTGTGTCTCCTTAGTGTTTTCAGCTATGTAATATTTACTGCTGACATTGCTTAGTATACAGTGTACATTCTCTACACACTGTCTCCCTAAAGCTGGACATATATGTGACCGTGCACCACAAAACGAACATAAAGTCGCACACACAGTTTTGTGTGAGGACTGAAAATAGGTGAAATGGGCCAACCTAACCGATCTTGACATTTTCATATTTTCTGAAAGAGCAAGTCTTCTTCTACATTATGCTAAAATTTGGGATCATAAAACGGGCAGGAAAGTGTGTTTTTTAGCAGTTTGTCTCAAACATTTTTTGATAGAATAGTGTGATTAGGTGTTTCCTTAGAGTCCCCTTTTCATTTCTTAAAAACCTTGTACCCGCTCATCACTCTCAACTTTAATATCTTTTGAAAGGATTACGCTACTGCTTTGAAAATTGGCTTCAATTATAAACAAAATGTGTTAATAAGGCACACACAATTTCAGTGTAATCTGATAATCCCTTCATTGTTGTTACTCTGGTGGTTTACATCCTGTTTTTTGTCCCATTCATTGCACAGCTAGCACGGCTTGGTAAAGATTTAGCGTTCGAATGGACACTGCATTTCAGAGCCTCTTTTCTCAGTTCACACTTTTCCTGAGTGTGTGTTTTCTTTCCAGTATTTACATTGTAGATAGGTTAGGAGAGTCCGTTTGATTTGAGTTATACATCATTTTAAAGCTTAAAGTCTGCTCTTTCATAATATGCTCTTTTAAAAACTAAAATTTCATGTCTGGCGACTTTCTGTTCGTTTTGTGATGCAGGGTCACATATAATGAGTAAAGCACTATTAAACAATGATATAAAAGCTCTGCTCATATACTTGTAGAATACTGTACACATAGTTTGGGTGGAACATCCCATCGTGTACAAGGTGCATCTAAAAGAAGTGATTTTACCTTCTGCAGACAAATTTATTTGAAGGCATATACGGAGTAATGACCATCCAACACATGTATGTGAGTTTGTCATGTATGTCTACTCTGTGTTTGTGTTTGTGCTTGCTTTATGTGTATGTGCCAATCAGGATTGAAAGTTGGATACAAGTGGTTGATGGTTTAAAAATCAGGGTGACTGACTCCAATTGACTTCTTCACATGTATGTGTTGGATGTGTGTTTATAATTATAACTAATGTGTTTTCATCTTTGATAATAATATATTTTTGTTCATTAATGTACATATAAGTTGTGGTTAGTTGTCTCCCATTTGTATTTTTTTCGCTCTGTGAGTGTACAAGATTTATCGAGATGCATACTAATGATGTTTGTATTGCTATTGCAAAGTAACCCCCCAAATGATCTTGATATGCATCCAAACTGTGCTACAGAGACTGCATTGCGTGCATCAACCTGCCAATGCGTCAATCAATGCTCACAAGATGCACTCCCAGCCTGCTGATAATTTTGTATCAAACCCCTGCCATTGCCATGGTAATGCACTGCTACTCACTCCCAGTTTAGGCCTTGGGGGTCTATTTAGGTAGCATCCAAACAATTGTTGCCGTTGACACAAAGCTCACCCCCCCCCCCAACCCACCTTGCTCGTTAACAGGGAACAACATACAGGGACTCAAGGTCACACTATTACCTTATGTTGCACGCGGAGGCTAAATATGGCACACTTCATTCTCAAGTGGCGTCAGATTGTGCACAAGTTTGCTGCGCATGTGCCGGCAAGGCCAGACTACTTGTGCTTGATATTTCTTTAAGAAAACCTTTATGCTAAGCAAGAGCTTGTTCCCCAAAATAAGCTGCTGGTAGGAATGATGATGCAGCACCACTTATTATGAGCCATCGCACTTGGTGAGTAAATCACTGTAGAACCAGACAGGTATACATATTCTTGAACAATTGTTGAGATCTATCCCAGTTGATGCACGTGAGTAGCTGCGTAAGAATAGATCGGACATGAACGTCTAGTAGGTAGCATCTTATTCCCTTCTTGAGTGGATGAATGAACTGCAGTGAGCATTTCAAACAGTTGGCTGACGAATGCATTCTGTTGCTGCAGAGCGTCTGCCGTGAAGGCTCTTGCAACAAATGCAGATCGCATTCTTTCGGAGGCCAACGTGTTTTCGTTGCCAAAAGACAATGAGTTTTCCTGAGGTCTTCTTTTTTTGTACCAGGAAGAAAACCAGCTCAACTATTAGGGGGTGCTCAAAAATATTAATGACTTTCCTAACGAGAAGCAAAATGTTGCATGTCGTCATCTCCTCCTCTGTGGCAACCAATGCAGCTGTTTCTGAAGGCGTGCTAATATCTAGAGGTCACCGTGCCATTCAGGCGGCAGCATTATGGGCTTCTGATCAAACTTGATGGGCTAAGTTGAAGGTGTATCATGTCTTATTATTAGGCATTGCCAAAAAATGCAACATTTCTATAAACTGTATGGGGCTCTCAATGAAGGCATTGGCATAGTTGCTAACTGTATATTAAGACAAACGAAGCAATGGAATGATGGAAAATATTTTTTTTTCCACTGGCAAGGAAAGGCCATCATTTCTTGGGATAATATCCCCCTCCCCCTCCCCCATGAACCCCACCAACTTCTTGGAATTAAAACTTGGCCCCTTTCTATTCCCTCTGGTAGTTGAGAAATTGGGCTAACCTCACACCACCTACTTCAGAATCTGGTTACGTTGAGCAGTTGAGTTCACTGGAAACAATTCAAGAAGACTAGACACTGTGGCACAATCACTATGGGGCTCACTGACCTCATCATTACACAGACTGCATCCGATATATTATATCCTTAAGGGAAAGACAAGACACAAAAGGTAGATTTGATGACGGAAAAAAAAAATCACATTCTGCCTTTTGTCTGTTGTCGCACGCAGGGTTCGTGAGCGGACGGAAGAGGGCAGCTTTGCGCTCTCGCTCTGCTACAACAACTTCGTCTACCACTACAAGATCGACAAGGATTGCACGGGTCAGCTGTCCATCAAGGAGGGCCCAAAGTTTGACAGTCTCATTCAGGTAACTAATCATGGCTCTGACTACATTCAAACTTTTTGTTGTTGTTGTTTTTTTCCTTTCTTTCTGCTGTCAGAGAATCTCTTTTTGCATCAATTTGTTTGTTTGTTTATTTGTTTGTTTGTTGTTGTTGTTGTTGTTTTTTGGGGGAGGATGAGCATCTCTCAAAGAATGCATTCATAAATTAAAGCTACTGTTTACCACTGGGAGCAGTGATTAAAAAAAAAAGTGTCTAAGTTATCACATTTGATACATATGTATAGTTTAGTTATATCACAAAACATAGTACCATACAAATTTTGCAATAAAGCCACAAATACAAGGAGATGTCCCTAATTTTCTCAATAAACCATAAATGTAGACGGTTCATTCTAAAAATGATTCTGATAAACTATTGTTCACATTTTGTATATTTAACAATACTTAGTATTGATTATACTGATTAACTTTTTTTTTTATTCTGGTTCTTTTTATCCGTAACTCACATTTTATTACTATTTTGAAGCACTAAAGCTGGGTTTTTGTTTCATCTGCCAATGTTAAATAGTGCCTTTAATGTTTGACCTGGCCACAGTTTGTGAACTGCACGTGGCACCCAACTTGGAGGAGGGTGGGGGACTATTTGTGATAGAACACGTCAATCCCCTCTCTACAAAGTAAGAGAGTAGAGAAGAAAAGGCAATAAAGAGAAAGAGAGCAAGAGGAAAGAAGAGGAAAGAGAGATACATTTGTATATAGAGAGTAAAGCAACAAAATAAGAATAGAAATATCAAGAATGCGATCTGAAAAAGGCCTGATGTTCCATATCTCCCTGTGATTAAAAGTGTACATCTCTAACGGTGTATTTGATCTCTATTCTTCATACATGATAAACCTGGGCCCTGTTGCATAATAAAAGTTAAGATCAAGCTTTAGTCAGAAAATCAAACATTAGTCAGAAAATCAAACATAAGTCTCTGAATGCTCAATTCTGATTGCCTGATACCTGACTTACATTTGATTTCTGACTTATGTTTTGATTTTGATTCTTTATATGCAACAAGGCCCTGATCTGGGACATGTAATATAATAAGAAATGATAGGAATAGAAGTAAAACAGATAAATCATGGATGTGTGACAATAAAATAAGACCAAGAAGAAGAAGAAGAAGAAGAATGAGAAGGAGGAGGAGGAGGAGGAGGAGGAGGAGGAGAAGAAGAAGAAGAAGAAGAAGAAGAAGAAGAAGAAGAAGAAGAAGAAGAAGAAGAAGAAGAAATAATAAATTATGCATCTGCATCTTTGATGGCTAGCCCATCAAATTGTAAACAAAACTCTGAATGGAGTAAAATGTTGCACTCCTGCATGGAGAAGCCATCGGAACCAAGCATCAACACTTAGCTTCTCCAGTCAGCCCCTGTCTGGATGAGGCTCTGGAAATTAATACGTCCTGTTGACATTCCTTGAGGGACCCCGGGGCCGGGAGATCCACGACCGATTAGGCAAAACGTGCGGTTTTTTTTCTGCTGTGCCCGCGACTCCAGGGTCGGGGCGGGTGAAAGTTTGGAGATCCAGTGGTAGATCCAGCTAAGATTTCTCTTTTTTTCTGTCTCTCTTGAATTTATGCCACTTGATGACTTTTCCCCAGCAGAAGTGCCAATTTGACTGTTTGTTCCCTTTGTCACGCACCATGGGACGTGTTTTCAAGTTCTTTTCTGTCTTATTGTAATTTTTTGTGTCCCTGTATGATTGTCTCTTAGCTCTGTCAAAACTTCTTGTTGCATCGCTCTGATTTAATTCATTTTTAGATTTTTTTTATTTTGTTTAGTCTGTGTTTTAGAGGACATGAGCATAATTGCATTGTTTAAATAGTTAGATAGTTTATGTACAATTCTTTTCTTTTTTTTTTGTGAGGGGAGAAGGGGAATATGGGGGAGAGATGATGGAAAGAAATGTTCAGAGTGTCGAGGATTTGCCAGTCGGTACCGAGAATTCCCTTTCGGTATCCTCGTCACTTTTGCAACAGAGATGGATCCCACTTGTTACCTTTCAGTATTTTGGTGGCTCAATCAAAAAAAAAAAGAAAGAAAGAAAAGGTAGCTTTGCTAAACAAGTTGTATAATGATGTTCACATGAATGAAGAAATACTCCAGCAATACCAGAGACACGTATTGGCCATGCAGGTCAGATTTTTTAAACTGGAAAATATTCTAAACTCGATGCCGGTAATATAGATTTTTAGAGAAAATGTGTAGAACACATTGTAGCACACCTTGTAGTTATTAAAGTGAACATCACAATGCTGTAGCCATGGAGGATTTCTCACCATTCTCCTCACCAGGTTTCTTCTATAACGATGGCAGTGTTATCCTCATATTGCATGATATGAGCAGGTGGTACACTGTACCATTTACTGAGCAGTATGAAGTTCCTGTGGGTGAAACTGCAAGGGGTTGAAACCATTCATCAGTTTTCTGGATGTCAAGGGAAGATGCCCACCATGTCTGATATTAAATCGCTCTCTGATCTGCTCCAGGAGTAAAGTGGGATCAGTCAACAGTGTGAAGACCTCCTTCACACCGGGCTAGCATCTTATGTTGTATCAGACAGACAGAGGCTTCCTCTCTGTAATACCAGAGGGGACGGTCTGACAACACACCACAACATTTTGCACAGTTGGTCTTGATCTGGGCTTGAACCAAGGACCTCTTGTGCTTGTGTATGTGCGTGTGCGGCAGTCATGCCATTGACCGAGTCATTTTTTCCACCTTAAGAACGGTAGCTAGTTGCGCAGAAAAACACATGGACATAATGTACGTGTGTAGTTGAGATTTTCCAGTCTCCAGATTTTCAATGATGTGATATGAGAATTGCTTGTCAACTTTGCTTTGGTCAATTCTCTTTGAATTTTACATCTACCATCTTATGAAATGAGAACGCTTTGTAGAGTATAAAGTGTGTGCTTCAATACGTATTCATCCTTTGAACTACACTTCCAGTCAGTGTACTAACATCCATTCCACTGTAGCCTTTTCAAAGGCCCTCTCTTAATTGTTAGCATTGATAATTGCAAGGGGAGCTCGCTGATGCCAAACAGGGGCCTTTTGAGATCTGTGATGTGAATGTTGGTCATGAGCCAGGAGAAATTGCAAAAATCAGCTCCCAGCGAATAATGCGGACAGAGAATGATTCAGGTCGTCACTGTGAGCATGCTTGGAGCGATGGATTTCAAAGGGTGGTAAAGTTGAGAGATTTGAATGGGGAGACCTCTCATAGGCCCTCTCCCTGGGGGATTACCCCTCGCTGGGGGCTTGACTCTGCCACATGAGACAGCTCTCGGCTCACTTCTCTTGCTGCTACCACAGTGAAGAGCCCTTAACAAAGGCTAATTTCGTCACACCACCCTCCTGCCATCTTGCATTAAAGTTTAGACTGCTGCAGTAGTGTGCATGCACCTGTGACTGTGTCTTTCTTTTCTGAAAGACACCTTGTGTTTTTGTCCAGCGAGGGTAATCTGGGTTTTGCCGCATATTTGTTTGCTGTTTTTGTTTTGTCGCTAGACTGCACACAATGCCCCTTATTCATTTTGATTCGTCATTTACCACAATACCACAAAGTGGAAGGATGGGATGATAATACAGAGGGTGGTGTACGTTACTTGTAACGAAATGATAGACATGGGCAGTTAAAAAGTAGGGTATGTTTTTTATCGGTGGAGGTGTCTTTAACAATGAGAACACCCGGCACATTCTGACAAACATATTGTGGATGACCATGCCAAGGTCAGGCTCTAGGGGGGATCTGCACTCATCAGTGAGAAGATCAGGGGAGATGGTAGCTATTCCCTCCACCCCTTCCCCCACCCCCCTCCCCGAACCCTCCTCTCCCCCAGTAGCCTGCGAGTCGGTGACAATGAGACAGGGGCGGAGCAGACGAGGAGGATGAGATCGGGGAGAGAGATGGCGCTGATTGTCGACATGTTTGCGTCTGTGGAGGAGGAGGAGGGACGAATCATCGTCGCGGCAATGGGTGGGGTGTCAGGTGATGAGGATTTGTGAAGGGAGGGAAGATCTTCTTGTTTTGCTCTGAATAGTCTAGGTATGGGATAGCTCTCCTAGAAAAAGGGACACACACAAAAAAAAATGAGGGAAATGACCTGAAAATTAATTTCATGTTTCATATTTTCTACAGTAGTTCATCCATCAAGAAATCCAGCTTTCGCAGTATAGTTAGCCCAGTCTTGTGAAATACCCACCTCCTTTAAGTTGTTTTTGTAAATCAAAAGCACTCTCTTAACTTGAAAAGGTTGTTTTAAGTCATCTCTTTTTAAATTTATAGGCATTTAGTATTCACCTCGTAATACCATCTTACCATGATTTATTATGTTCATCTCCTCTGCAGTCTTTCTTCTCATAACTCACTTGAGTAGAGTGACTTCTGTCGGACAGTACATGGTATAAAAGCATTTTAATACAATTATTAGCTACACACTTGCGTCCTGGAACCAACAGAAAAGTTTTGTAGACACCAGATGAGAGTTGTATACTTATGTGGTCATTGTGTTTTTGACATTCCAAGATGTCAGATTTCAGGTGAATGGACAGGTTTCAAAAAATGTGTGTCATTCTGATGAGTTGTACGCGAGCTTATGAAATATTAAGTTCACTCACTATTCAAAGTTTCAGACATACAAACATGTAGATGTATCATTACTGAGGATAATAAAACCATTTGTATTCTGGTTCTAGGCTTTTCTGAAATCAGAGCCATACAATGTACATTAAAAAAGGAAAAAGAAAAGAAAAGAAAAAAGAAGATGTGACTCCAGGGTTGGTGTAATAGGGCCTCAACTCTTGACTACCGGAGTTAATCCATTTATTCACTGTCAATATTAGAGACCAAGCGACTGGGATTATTCATCCTGTGTGCCCAAAGGTGGGTGTGGGCCCAATACAAATTACAAGAGAAGAAAATAGGTGCTTATGTACTGCCCTTGTACATGTGCCAAAAGGTGCACTTAGCGAGCAATAAAACGTTATTACTCTTATCCCCCTCTTAATGAAAGTTGCGGCAGGTGGTTTGGTTGGATGAGAGGGGTAAAGAGGGGGATATGTTTTGAAATATGAGATGTTCCAGGCTCCCGCAGCCTTGAAAGGGTGGTGCACAGACTGCAGACTGGCAAGGCGATACCCCTGGAAAGTGAGGGAGAGTGTAAAAAGGGGGAAAAGATTATCGTGATATATATGAGGGCTCATGTTCGTGGCCTGCCCTGCAAAAGAAGTTAGCCATTGACCTCTAGGTGGCACGAACGTTGTAAAAGGCTGATTTTTTTTTTCCACTCCCTCTCTGTCTCATCTCGCTGTCTCTCTCTCTCATTTTCTCTTTATAACCCATTCCCTTTTTGGATTCCAAACTTTTCCATAGACTCGGCACATGACCAACCATGTTCCAGTAGACGCTGAGTTAAATCATGATAGGGCCCTATACAAAGCATAGTTTGAGATCCTGGAAGGCGCTAAGATGAACTCTGTAGATTTTGATCAGTTCTAGCCACCCCATTCATTTTCCACTTATGAATGAGTGTGGGTTTTTTGTTTTGTTTTGTTTTGTTTTTTTATATTTGAAAGGGAATAATGATAATATTGTTATTGTAACAGGGCAAGCATAGTGTGATCCCCCACATCTAGCCAGATTCCAAAAGCTACCCACTCTTTTGGATCTCATCACCATCTCTGACCTATGGCTGTGTTCAAGCACTCAAAAGGGCTTTTTACATTTGTAAATTTTTGCTTAGTCCCGTACCAACGGTAGGGCTAAGGGGGGGGGGGGGGGGGGGCCTTAGCCCCACAGTTGGTACGGGACTATCCTTAGCCCACTTTCTGTTTACACTCGTTTTTGCCAAAGTGGGCTAGCCCCACCGATAGTCCGGTACTACCTGGCCCTGCAAAATAGCAGGGTTAGCACCGCAATTGCGGTGCCAAGCAAGTGAGTGTAAACAGAACGAAAAAATAATCCTGGGCTAAGCGATGGAGACGAAGTCCGACCCTCACTGACCAATCAGAAATGAGGTAATCAAGTGCTGCCAGTGCGTGCGTGTACGTGTACAGTACACAGCGAAATCATGAATATTCATGTGGTTTGGAAAGTACCGGACTAAGAAATACGAGTGTAAAAAGGTCAGTTTTCTCCTTAGCCCCGGACAAGAGATAGTACGGGACTAATTGGCCAGTGTAAAAAGCTGAAAAAATTGGTACAGGACTAACGATAGTCCTGGGTCAGAGAAAGTCCGGCGTTAAGAAACACAAGTATAAAAAGGGCTAAAAAGGAACCGAACTGTACTATACATATACCATGCCAGATTGGGAGAGTTCAAGCGTTCTGTGGAGCTGATTTTAGTATCCTCATGAGTGATTTCTGGACTCCAGTCAGAGGGGCCACATATTTTTTAGCAAAGCATGCTTACGCTACGTACAGATGCCCCTAGCAAAGAGAATCACACCTTTGTAGCATGATGTAGTGTGTTATTAAAGCACACTCGTCTCATGTCAACAACTTCTGGTAAAGTACACTTTTAGACCAGTTTGCATTCGAGCGCTCTCTGGTACATGTATGTTATTGTACGATACAGTATGCTTGTGGAGCACATTGGGAAGTGGTCCACATATGGCAGGATATGGTAACGTACGGTAAGCTTTGCGAGTATTTTGATGCTCCTCTTGCATGGGTACGGTACAGTACGGTACACTTTAAGAGAGCGCCCGAACACACTCTATGTATGAAGTTTATTCATTAATTTATTCAGTCGGTCAGTCTACAAATGTATGTCTATCATATGATTAACAGTGAAGATTTAAGTAACTTTACTAATGAAAAAACAACAACAACATGACAACACCTAAAAGACCAGCAGTGTAGAGGCTGAAGCTGAGACTGAGGATTGAATTTGGGAGTGGAGAGTTCTCGCTAAATCTGTAATGTTTTGTTTCTTTCATTATGTCCTGCCTGCCAGATGGTTGACCACTACACACTCAAGAAGGATGGCCTCCTGTGCTGCCTGTTGGTTCCCTGCAATGACATGACCAGGGAGAAGAACCAGAAGAGGAGACATTCAGGTAACTATGGCAACATCCTCCAAGCACGCCCTCACGAGTTTGGCGGCTGCTTAATCATTTTAATCCCTTGACTGCCTGCAGGCCATTCCCAAACACTGAACCGCCATACATGTATGTTGAAGCATCCTTCAGTCACACACACATACCCACACAATGAAATCATATGGTGTTCCTTTTTGTTTCCGTACAATGTGAACATGTTTCATGTTGCCTTTAATTCATTATTCTTGACATTTATAAGCAAACTTAACAGAATCTTCATTGAGATCAGCTTTTTCCAATCATCATTATCTTTCAACCTGCGAGTTGCCCTTTTAAACCGTAATACTGTACTTTCCCATATAGGTACAGGTGTATGTAGATTTGAAGTAGTTTCAAAATATCAGCAAAAGCCATGAACATCTTTTGACAGGACGCCATCTGTTCCCTACAGTCTCAAGTCTGTTATTCAGGTGCTGTTTGTACATGTATGTTAGAGGTGTGTCTGGTACTGTGCTGATACCTTGTAATAAACAAAATGGTCGGCGAGCAATGTTATGGGGTTCTCACACAGTGTATACTGGCAATCACATGATATTACAAGATCCGCAGTGAAGTCATTCAAACCTGGCACCGTGCCTTCTGCTACTCACCCAACCCATGCTTAGTTTGCTCCTTTCCGTCTCAATAACAACAACAACATTAGACCCATATCACATCAGGGGGGTGTTTTATGAAGCATTCTTAAAGTTACAAATGACTTAAGAACGACTGGTGATCAGTTCTGAAGTGCTTATTTATCAGAATTTCAATAATTCAGCACAAGAACTGATCACCAGTCGTTCTTAAGTCTTTAGTAACTTTAAGAACAGCTTTATGAAACACCTCCCAGGGCCTATAGGCTTTTATCAATATCACGTCATACCGTCATGAATTCTCAGCTTCAACATGTACAGTGTAGATGTACTGTGCGTAGACTCAGCACGCAGTGTGGCTGTATAGACTGCATCTGCGATGTCATCCGATTTGTCCATGACTACGTATCGCACATTTCCCTAGTACTATCGCAAATTTCCTGTACACCTCTAGATGTATTTACAGTGGTATACAGACAAGGAGCAGTCTTTGCATGTCACCACAAAGCCTAATGAAGTCTCAGTGCATTGATATTCCATTGTTAGCATCATCATATTTTGCCAGTTTTTGAGGTTTTCCGGTGATGAATTATATGTCCAACTTTAATATCCAACAACCTACCACAGAAACTGCAAGAGAGCCTGCCACTAGATATTGTTATTTAGTTTTTGTTTTGAATAAAATCGCTTTTGGAGTTTCAGATTCAATCAAGCAAGCATAAGTCATGTAAACACAATTTCCAATTTAAAACACTGTAGCAACACCCTTTGTAAAATAAAAAAACTTGAAATCTTTATTCAACATATACTTTGAATTTCAAAAATTCAGACTTTAGAAAGGTACAAAGATATCGATCCTTGATAATGGAACATAGAATTTCTTATCTTGAGGTAAATTTCTGTATTTTGCAATTCTATTAGATTGTTCAGCTCAAAAATCTATGACTTCATCAGGGTCATATGGTGACAAGTTATGCATGTGTCCTACGCAACAGGTCATATTTTGTTATACATTGTATCTTGTGCCACTCTGAAAAGCTTCCGTCTTATATGTATAAAACTTTTGTGCTATTCCTAGAAAGTAGTGTGTAATGTATTGCATGGCTGTTCCTAGTACATGTGCGCTAGCGAAGCAGCCCCAAGAAAAAATGCATCTATATAGCACTTCCTGGCTGGCGTTTGTATTGCAAAGCGGTCACAGATTGTCAATTGCAGTTTTTAAATGCATGGAAATTATATGGACAGCCAGAATATTTTCTTCCCCTGATATGTGTCTTGAATGGATTAAATGTCTCCATGTGCATGTTCATTCCATAGGTTTTGTTGTCATGTTGTCTATCAACCTCTGTCTGACATTTGATGTGAAGAATGTGACGAAAATAGATCTGACTTATAGTTTGTTTTTCTTATTGAAAGAGCAGAGTTAAAATCAGGGACAGCATTCAGTTTAAAGGGATAGTACAGTATTGGTGGAGATGAGAATTGGGCTTTTAACTTTTTGCGAGATACCAAGAAAACACTTATGATATAGTACAGAGCATACCATTTTAATAGGAATTCAAAATTTATTTGATGAAAATCGGGTGTGGAATGAATGAAACATCCAAAAACAAAGTAAAAAAAAGTGATCGTAATAAAGTGTGGGTCCCACACTTTATTACTCGCTCTTTTTTGGATATCTCAGCCATTTCAAAACCAATTTTCATCAAATAAACGTTGAATTCCTCATAGAATTACATGCTCTTTCATATTTCATAAGAGGTTTCTCATTATCTCACAAAAAATGTTAGAAACCTGAAATTAGGTCTCAACGAAAACTGTACGATCCCTTTAAGATAGTACTTTTGGATAGTATGAAGGACATTTAAATGAAGTTTTAGATTAATGCTTCTGAAATAAATTGTATGTAAGGCCATTTTTTTTTTTTTTATTATTATTCAAAGTCAAGAGGGTTGCTACTGTTAAAGAGGAACATAAACATAGGTTTTTCTGCTTGTGTACAGGTGCTGGAAAACATCAAAACACTTTTAGGAGATATGATATGAAATGTTTGATGTCCTATACCTTGCAACTAATGTATGTATTTATGTTTAGAATGTCATCTATGAAAATATCGTGTTGAAACCTCAGTAGGTGTGTATTCCCTATGGTGTCTTATAATTTTGTGAACAATAATGACAGTTGTCTCCCTCTCCTTCCCCTGCATGATTTTAGTAGTGTTTTAGTCCTTTTTTTTTTTGCTCGTCTATCTTAAAATCTAAGACAAATTTATACCAAATATCAATAGATTCAAATCAGCCTTGAAAATTGCATCTTTTTACAGTGTGAGCATACATGAATCTTGGTACTGTTGCAACTGTATATTTTTTTTTCAATTATAGTCTTCTTTTTTTGTGAGCACATAGGGACATACAGTCACACTATATGTTTTGCGCTATACCAAGGGTTGTTAGTTTTACCATATTGCTGTTATTATTACAATTTGCAAATGTAGGGAAATGGGCCAAAAATCACACCGATGTGAGCATAGTGAGTTTAGGTAGTAGTCTCAATGGTCAATCAGTCTTTTGTCAAGGCCTTGATGGAACATAAATTTGGAACCCAAACCAGAGAATCATAGTCACGGTAAACTGCCTTTTCGACAACCACAACACCAACAAATGAATGTATGATATCACACTGTCTATGACAAGAGCAGGTATTAAGTTAACCTGAAAGAAATACCTAGTGCACTATTTTCAAATCAATTGAAAATGTAGACAAGAGCAATTGAATAATGCAGTACATGTAAATACACCACAAAATTGGTTTTCTTTTCTTTCTCGAATGTTGTACGTCTGGTTTATTTTGAATTGTGATGTGACTGCTTCCTCTCCTGTTTCCCTGTTTTTATTTTTAGATGAAGTTGATGCAAAAGTCGGTAGGTTTATATCCATGTTTGCTGTGTAATCTGACTCCAGAGGTTCTCTTTTTTCTCCTCTTATTGTTTCTCTGTAGTTATAGTAAGAATGTGTTATATGAAGAACACTCTACACAAATTATCCAAACTTCACTTCTGTCACATAGTATCCTGTGTGTATGAATATGTGGGCTCTGTGTGTGCTTGTGTGCCATGTATTACATTAAAGGTTTATTAAACCCAAATATAAGAACAATGTATACATATTCGTACTTGTTGATAGAGGGAATGCAGGAGTGTTGGTCGAACACATTAGCGAAGTTTGAGAAAAATCAGAAAGTCCATATAAAAGTTGGCAAGTTTTGGTGCTGTCATCGCTGGATGAATAGACTACAATATTTTGTGACGTCACGCATGAGGATATTCAAGGAAAATACAAAGAAATTCAACAAATCTGAATATTTTTAGCATACTGAAAGAGCACTTGACTTTACCTCTTTTAGAAAGCAGGGGGACTAATGTTACCCTTAACTTCTGTTAGTAACAAGTTGAGGGAATGTGTACTTTAAAAAAAAAAAAATTGTGGATTTTTTTTTCATATCATTGTCCAATTTTCCTCAAACTTTGCTGATCAATGTGTTTTGAGTATTGCTGCATTTGCTCTATCCACATTTGGGAATAGTAGTTTATTTGGGTTTCTTTCCCTTATAATGTATTATGTGAGCTGTGACCACAATACCCTGATGAAATTGCTGACATAAAAGCTGAGATAACTCATGAAGTAACTGACAAGGCTGGAAAAAAAAGAGCAATATGTGATGTTAGTTCAAATACTGAACAGCTCAAAAGCTTAACTGCAACCTGCCATAATTTCAGCATTTGCGATGATTTGATAGTCAAGATATGGGTATTTTTATGAAGTGTATATTTGCCGTGTCTTGAATTATCAAAAAGTGAATAAATTCCTAATCTCCTGCAGGTTTGAGCACCTTTTAAAGTGTCCAAGCCTATTCGTCAAAATAGTGTTTGCTTTGACTGGTTCTTTATAATGTCAAAGTGATAGGTTTTGAGAAGTGGGATTAAATTGTATGCATAACAATTGGTCACATAAAGTTTGGAGTCAAGAGAATTTACAAGTTCTAAAATCATTTTAAAAAAAGTTGGTGTTTGGCAACTATATCAGGGTTTTGTGATGACTGGTCACATACAAAGGAAAGAGGCTTTAGTAATGGTGTGTGCTGTGCTCTAGAGCTGTCAACTGCTCTGTGTTTGATATCCACATGTTTGCTGTATTTTATTTGTTTTCCTACCATTTTTAGGATTTATGCTTCTGTTCTTTTGTGCTTGTCTTTTTACCCAAATTTTTGATTTCCAATGTTTCTGCTTGCTTGGACATGTTGATTTTTCTGGCTAAAATATACTTAGGTTTTTAAAATATCCACAATCCTCCTATACAGGCTCTCTTCTAACGAGGCGAAGGGGAGTAGTATTTGACGGGGTTTACTTTAATAATGATGTTTATTGTTTGGGGCTTTTTTTATACAGTTTCTAACTCAAAGATTTGACATTATTTTTTGTTTTAAGTTAATGGTGACAGTTCTTGTTCAATACTAACATGAAAAAAAAAAAGTGAAAATGAGTACCGACCTAATGGACACAATAAAATGAAGTGAGAATGAGGTATAAGCCCACTATGAAAGATAACATTAAACTACCTTATCAAGGAGGAAGACAGAAAATAATAATTCCTACAGATAAGAGCACAATGTTTAGAGGAAAAAACTTATATGACACTCTACCATCTGGATGACCCCATTGATCAAATACAAGAAGACATGTTCAGTGTCAGTAATAGGTATTTCTCAGAGTTAACAAGGCTGAAATGTTGTTAATATATCATTTTGTACAGTGTTCAATGATTATGTGGACATTGATATCCCCTCACCCCCTGTAAATGGTTGTTTTATGAGTGTTTTATCAGGCAGGTAGAGGTGGCATGCTATTACTTTGAAGTGCAAATGACTGGTTTTATAGCCTAGAGTATGTTGGAATCCCAAAGCTCATGTGAACCCCTATCGATGACTGCTTTAGCCTTGAATTAAAATGTGCATTATTTTGTTTGCTTTAATGTGTGTGACTGAGTACTTGTGATAGAGGCTGTAACTTTTTTTCAATGTGCACATGCATGTTGAATAGGCTTTGCACTTCACACTGCACTCAGCAAGTTGGTTTATAGGCAGTTCACTTGTTTTCAAAGTGACAAAATGCATTTTTCATAAGCTTGCTCGATGTGACAATTTATGGAATTCATTATTCATGTGCAAATAAAGAATGAACTTGGGTAGACAAGGTGACCAGAATCATCTATCAAGTAATACTATTTCATTATTTTGCATTAATATGTGGACAATCTTTTTTCTGTTGATATTGGCCAAGACCCCTTTTGCTGTCAGATGGATGTGCTGGCAAGCAGTGTTTATAAGGAGTACATGAATACATATCTTGGTGAATTCAAAAACCAAAAGAACATGCCCTGTTGGTACAAATGACCTTTTTTTCCCCCCCTTTTTTTTTTGATCATGCACAAAGTGGAACCCCCGAATTGGGTCATTAGCCAAGTGCTGTGTCGTCACTGGGGCGACAAGACCTAGTGTCTTCAAAATGTCAAATATGGGATAGCCTCTCCTTTGACATGCCGTGGTGGCTTCATTTTTCGGGTATTAGAAAGCTAGGATTTGGACAAGACATCACTGAACTGATTATCTGGCCATTAATCAAAGAAAGTCATTTTCACCAAAATTTGAGATACAAGGTCTTGTCACCCCAGCGATGATATGTATATGACAGAATTAAACAAACTGTATCAATGATGGAAGTTATTTGAAGAGTTGACCTGAAAATTAGTAAAGCAAATTGAGGAATTTTTAAGACATGCCCATTTTGAGGACACAGTGGCACTGGTCACATGTCACATCAATATGGAAATTAGATGACATGATGATAGCATCAACTGAAATACCTCCCACCAACCTGCACCCAAATCTTTTACTAGATTGTGTAGATTTCCTCGTCGATATGCAAATACTTAGTCAATTCGTACATACACGTGTATACACAAGGTAGTGGTGTTTTGCTGAGAAATAATTAGTACCATCGTTTTTCTCCCATTCTGTATATTTTGTTAGAGATCAGAATTCTTCTATAGAGTTAAAAATATGTTCTGAAAAGCTTGAGTCTGTACTTTTTCTTCTCTGTTTTGACCCATGTAAGAAAAAAAACAAAACAAAACTAGTATATACTATACAAATACAGACATGCAAAACATGAACACTTTCATTCACACATCCTACATCCCCCCATTGCCCCCTTTCATTCAGACAAGCACAAACTTGCTCCAAATCCACATTGATGGAATCCATGCACTCAATTTACCTATTCAACAAACTGTCCTCACTTGAAAGGTCCTTGGTTGGTGGTAGTACACAGCAAGTTGGTGTGTGCACATTGTAGTACTGTTAAAGTGGTAATTTTCATGTGAGTAATTTTTTTATATTTTTTTTTCACTTGGCCATGTAAGATGAGTTTCACAGGTTTTAATTCTGCAGAATCAAGACATGAATTACTGGAACATATAGCAAGCAAACATATTTGTGTGCTTTTAGGTATTTACAAATTAGTTTATGCATGATAGGGTGCTAGTTAAGTAGGTACAAAGTCCTCGTAAGTAGGTAAGATTTGAGTAAACATCTCTGAAAGTTTGTGATAGGGTTTTTCCCCCTTTTGAATCAGATGCATTGGTTTGATAGGTCAATTCTGCTCTCCTTTTTTTTTTCCATTTGGGATTGCTGAGCAGTGGGAATTTTTTTGTGCTTTGTGTTTTTATTTGCAATTTATGGCAGATATTGATAGAGATATTAACTTCAGTCATGAACAATGGAATAAATGTGAAATGCTCTATTTTTGTCTCTTTTTGTTGCAATAGCAGATTTTAATGGAGGTATTAAGTTCAGTCATGAATAATGGAATTGATATCAAATGCTCTATTTTCTCCCCTTGCGTGTCATTTGATGGCCTGCATTTTGTTTGCTTTTATTACCTTGAAAGGTATAAAATTCATAATTTTACAGGCACACAACTTCTCTATTTCCTTTTAAAGGTTTATATTATTTATTCCTCACTGCACTATTTTATGCACATTCAATTCAGTTCAGGTGATCGTTTTGAAGAAATTTAATTATGCATACAGCCATATTTTGCAGATATTATATAGTGTTCCTTATGAAAGAGATATGCCACCAAGCATGACAGATAATTAGAATTGATGAAAAATTAAAAATTGCAGTGTACAGTAAATTTTAAGGGGATGATACATTTTTGGTGGAGGTGGGGATTCAGACTTATAACTTTTTTGTAAGATATAAATAGAAACTACTACATGAAATGTTAAAAAACATACAATTTCAGTAATGAGAAACCTCATTTGAAATATGAAAGAGCATATAATTCGAAGAGGAATTCACAGTTATTTATTTCGTGGAAATTAGATTGGATATGACTGAGATCAAAACAAAACGATTCTAATAAAAGGTGGGGCACACCTTTTATAAGGATCATTATGTTTTACTTTTGTTTTTGGACATCTCAGCCATTTAAACTGATTTTCATCAAATAAACTTCGAATTCCTGTTGAAATTGTATGTTTTTTAAGAAGCCATATCAAATCTAATTTTCATGAAATAAACTGTGAATTCCTCTTTTTAATAGAATTATATGCTCTTTCATATTTCAAATGAGGTTTCTCATCTAAAAAAAAAACATAAAAAATGTTAAAAACCCTGAAACCTCTTCTCATCTGAAACTGTACCATCCCTTTAATGAGATCTGGCATGGGAAATTACAGAGAGTGAGCTTTTAACTCATGTGCTGGGGACTTTGTACAGTGTGTACAACACCATGGGGTTTTCAGTGCCAATCAGCACTCAAAACACAGAAAGGGGATTAAGAAATGTGTTTCATTGCTGTCAAATGTTTGGTTCAAGGGACATGGGTGACCAGTTCTAAATGTGCCTAACTTGCTTGAAGTCCCTTTTCCCACTGGTGGTGAATTTGATATTAATAGTATTTCATTACAATGCTTGGGGGTTTTTTCGGTGTGACTTCCCTATAATAATTGCTCATCATCAAGTCTTAGCACTTTGTCATCGTAGGTACCCTTTTATGGTGATCATTCATGAGGTGTGCCATTTATTTTTCTTCCAAAAGGGACACTTGGCAAGTGATATTTGATCTCCATTTCATGCAAACATTTAGAACTCTTAATTGCTACCACTTTCCAGTACAGAAAAACCTATCGGTGTTGCTTTGATTTTATTTACAGTATTTCATTGTGGGTATGAATGCATACAAATGTATGTCTTGAGTGTTTTGTCTACTATACATTTTTTTTTTCTAAACTTATTTCTATTAACAGAAGAGGATATACCTGATGATGGTACTGGTAGGTGTACATTGTACTTCTTCTTTATCTAACCTGCTCCAATACTACAGAGCCAAATTATTACATTACCTTCTTTTTCTTTTTTACCCCCGCTGCACACTGTCTGGGCAAGATTACTGACTTCTCACCATGCAACAGTACTTTTTGTTAGACTGTGATTATAGTTTATAGTGATATCCTTATCAGTAACTGCCTTGGACTTTCTATATAGGCACTGACCCACGTAGATCTCTACTCCCTGGTAATAGTGGTGTACACCTTGTACTATGTATATCTCCAGAACTTTCTCCTTGCGATTATTAACCCTAACTGAACTGGTATTTTTTGTTCTTTTTTTGCTTTGATCTCTGGGGTTTTTGTTCCTGTTTTTGGAGGGATTGAGCTTTTATTTTATTTATTTATTTATTTTTTATTTATTTTTTTTTTTTTGGGGGGGGGCTGTAATCTTTGTTCAATTTGCAGTCAACCAGTCAATCCGGGAATGACAAATGAAACCCTGCATGAGGACATAATGGAGTGGACAGATGTATGATCATAGCAGTCATATTTTCCCTAAATTACAAGTATTCAGCAAGATCTAAATGTATTGTTGAAATAGGGAAGCTCAACAGGGAAAGCCTGACACTTGCTTGTTTTATTTGTTTCTCTGTTATCACTTGCATTGTTTTGCAAATGCCGAATAGATAATAATGATAATAATAATAATAATAATAATAATAATAATAATAATAATAATAATAATAATAATAATGATAATAGGAAGAGTATAATCAATATTCATGCCAGATTTGACATTGTTTTTCATTCATGCACTATGCGTAATAATGTTACTTTATCGAATTTTGTTTTTTTGTTCTTGACTTGTGTTTGTTTGCTATGTGTTACAATCTCCCTCTTTTTTTTTAGTCCTAATCATCAAGTTGAGTAAAATGCAGAAAGACTTTGAAAATGAGATTTTAAAAAAAGGGGTTGAAAGATATGTGATCAAAAAAAAAATGAGATCATTCAGATGGATGGATATTCATATTACCCCCTGTCAACCTCCCCCCTCTCCTCACATCATCCCCTATCCCCTTTCCAACCCAGAGCCGAAAGGGTGAATATTTTTTTGTAACCCTCTTGGTGTCCTTTTAACTAGAATACTACCACACTTGTAGCATTAGGAGAATCTTACTATTTTAACATACAGTGTATGCTTTCCCACCCTTAATGTGATCTCACTTTCTTCTTCTACCACACTTGAAGGAAGTGCTGTGGAATATATACATTGTACATATATTATATGTATCTCAGGGCTCGACATTAGCAATGGCCTGGTTACCTGGGGCCACTAAAAATTTATGTCGGGCCACCAAATTTCCAAAAAGGTTTTATTTCTAGGTGGCCCAATCAGGCAACTACGATTCAAAATGGATTTTTAAGATTCCTTTTATTTGGTACCACTAGGTTTCATTTTTGAGCCACAATTATTTCAAATTCAAAATTTTAGTAGCCCCAACTGGCCACCAAAAAAAAAAGAGTTAGTGTCGAGCCCTGTTTTTGCAAAGAGGCATACACATCTTTTATTGTTACGGTAGCTTTAGTTCCACAGCAGACTTACTGCTTTATCTATTGAGTCTGTGACAAGTATTCAGGATACTTAGACATGGATTGAAGTTGATTGCATGTAATTTTTTACTCAGACTATATTTGAGTATGTCTCAATTGATCATTTCCTGTACTTTGTCCTTTGTTCACTTTCTCTATGTTGCTGTTTGCTCAGTTATACTCTTTTATCTATTTTCTGTCATTTAAAAAATATTATTCTTATTTGCTATTGTCCTTTTCTATGTTTGTTTGACCCTGCCTTGTTTAAGATAAATTTGATATTATCGTGCATGAGAAAATTGCAGATTCTCAATAATCACTCAGTCTTCCAGTGGTTAGAATTCTAATTGTTTTCTTTTTAAGAGACATTTTAACAACAGAACTAGATAGTTCCTTAGTGTAAACGATCTTCAGACAGTGGTTTTTGGAGGATGTAGTGTAGACGTGAGCAAAATTTGATGCCTAAAGACAATAATAGGATCTGAGCACATGCTGCTGGTGACAGTTCGTAGTGTATTCTGAATTTTGGTGGTAACTGTGCTCCAATTCTCCTCAAGGTCACCGCACGCAGGTTTTGCTATAGAAGATTGTGTAGTAGCCTGCTTGAGTGATCAGACAAGTGCTGTAGGTGAAATATTATTATGTAGTATTTTATATGACACACTTGTCTATCAGATTCTTGTTTAATACATGTATATACATGGGAGTGAGATTCTGCTTTTACACATGCTGGGAAGATTTGCTGCATCCATGCCCCAGCGCTATATGCGAGAGAGTTAGCCCTTTTTTTTCTTCTTCTTTTGCTCTCCCTGCTTATTTCTGTACTGGCTTTTTTTTTTCATGTGATTGCTTATATTTGTATGTGTTTGTATATGTGTGTGTGTCTATGTCTGTGTCTGTTTGTATGTGTGTATGTGTGTGCGCGAGCAATTGAGGGAGAATGTCAGATGCGCTTAAAATCAAAGGAAGCGTTGGAGGGTAATTTACCCTCCGCTCAGACCCCAAAGCTCTGCTGCACCTGATTCCATGCTGTCATACATTATTTTATGTGAGCCGTCACCACTTCACTGTTATAAACTTGCAGACAGTGAGGCTATCAGATTTAAAAAAAAGAATGAAAACAATAAAGACAAAAAAAAAAAGCTGATTTGGAGGGGAAGCTTAATAAAAAGAATGAGACAATTGGTTAGGAATCAAAGCTTTGATATACACTGTATGCATTGCTTTCTTTTCAAAATATCAACATCCAGCAATGTATTGAACTGTGATGATTTTTGGCTTTTACAAAGTGTTTTACCAATGTATTTTGAATTTGCCCATGGAGTTGTAATGCCTGTTGAAATTCCCACATGTTTGCCTGCATCTTTAGCTAATTTTCTCAAGTCTCTTTTAACCAGGTGGATGCCTGTCTTGAATATCATTTCCATGGTAGGCATTTGGAAGTAAGAACAGGACATGGTGCATGTGTTTGGAAAGCTTTTAGTCTGGAGAATTCTCAAAGAAATACCAAAGTCAGAAATTTGATATCTGGCGACTGCATCAGGCTTACGTGGTGGCGGGTCACATATGCCTGGACCGATGCTTTTGCACCGCTCAGAAGCATTTCATTAATACTTGAGCAGGGTTGGAAGCTTGAATACAAAGATAGCATTGTGCTGCTATTGAAACCAAAAAAAAAAAAAAGGCAAAAAAGAAATAGAGATATTTTCTTGTCCATGATGGCTCTTCACTAATATTTAATAAGCTTTTGTCATCTGTCCTTACCTCTTTTTGTATTTTTTTTTTTTTTGTCTCATCCATTCACCGCTCTGCCATTTGCTGAACCGATCTAGATGTGCCTCCCCAGAGACCGGGTGAGTATACCAGTGCTTTCGCCCCTTCCAATGCCACGCCCACTGGTAGACATAGAGATCATACCCTCAGTATCTAGTGGGCAGAAGTGTGCCTCCTTTTTGTGTGCAGTGTAGTGTATTTATCCCCTCACTGTGTTCTCTGTTTCATCTGCCCAGAATGCAATGAAAGCTTGAAAACCTATTTAAAAGTTGAAGGATTTCTTGCAGGTCTCTGCTTGCGTTGACAAACAAAAGGAAAGTGGGGAAAGTTTTTAAAGAAATATTTGAATATTTATTTTTTCACATCGTATCAACCTTCCTACAGACATCTCTACAAGTGTCATCCCTACCTTTGTGGCTATGGCATTATTTCCATTAAAATGCTTCTAATGCATATGAGCATACATGACATGTAATTATCTAATTTCACTATTTCTTTCTTTTTTTCTGTGTTGTTGTTGTTGAAAGAAACGCTTCTTTCGTGTCTCTAAATCAGAGCATAGCCAATTCTTTTCAGGCACTTGCTACAAAGACCGAATTAGGTTCCACCACATGCAAATTCAGTATTCATCAAACATTCTGTGATATTTTTATATACAATGTTATTAAGAGTCAAATGCAAGATCATTAATGTTATTTTGAGAGATGAACTTATGAAAATCTTCGGCACAGACTCTTCCCTTTGTGTTTTTATACCAGAAGGATGTAGTTGCTTGTAAAATTGCATCTATGAGGTCATTACATTTTTGTTGGTTCTGAATAAGTCTTAACGAGGAAACTTCCAAAACAGTAAAAACACTTTTAATGTCATCATATAAAACAGTGGCGGATCCAGAGGGGGGCGCACCGGGCGCACGCCCCCTCTTTATTATTATTTTTTTTTCAACAAAAGAAATAAAAAGAAAAAAAGGGGGTGGTGCGTGCGCCCCCTTTAATTTTGTAAAGGTGCCTTCCCTTTACGGAATTCCTGGATCTGCCCCTTTAAAACCATTCATGATTTGAAGAGGGAGCACATACATTGTTTTGCTATATATTATTATGAACAGCAAAGTATTTTGTGATTTTATTCATTTATTTATTTATTTTTTTTTTTTTTTTGTGCGGCAGGAGACCGTAGCCAGAGACGCATTCAGTCAGTGGAAGACGGTGTTTCTCCCCAGACGCCTCCAAGACCGGTGAGTTTGGAAAGCTTCTGTCAGATCCAAAACAAAGAACGATCTTGACTTTTAGGAGATGCTTTTATCTTTAGGCCGCCCCCTGATTGATCTCACAGAGTATCTCATATAATAGTTTTGTGTTTTGCTATAAAGGACATTGTCCAACTTGAGATCATATTCAAACACAGGTTTCTCAAGATATTACCGAAGTGTTTGTTGTGTTTTTATGATCTTCTTCTTCTGATCCTTCCTTTTCTCCTGATTTTTTCCAGCTTTCTCTTCTTCTCTGTAGTCTTGTTATTTTTACTATGATTATTACTATCATTGTCATTATCATGATCATTATTATATCAGCATCTTTATCATTACTGATATAACTAACTATTGTTACTACCATGATGATATACAGCATTATAATCAATGTACAGTTGCTGTACTTCGATGTCCTACATGCACTGGGAAGTTATCTACATTGTACATACAACTAGTGGGGTTATGTTTTGTAGGTTCTGTCTACATTGCAAACTTATTATTTGAAAAAAAAAATCCACAAGAGAATGTATAGATGTCAAATCATTTAAGCACTTTTGTGCAGGAATGCGTGTGCATGAAAACAGGTCAAGTTCTCAGTTTTATTTTCTAAAAAACTTTATACGCTCTTGTGGTTAAATATACGTCAGTATGGAGCTTGCCGTAGTAGGTACACATGTAGGTGACTTAAATGAAGTTTTCGTGAGACAAGAGATTATCAAATGTGATATGAAACCCTGCATTGCTTTGTTCATCCTCCCTAGCCCCTGGGTGTGTCCGTGTCCAGCCCTCCGGCCGGCATGCGGGCGACGCCAGACTTTGGGCACTCCCCGACCCCGCCCGACCGCTCCAAATTCAACCACGACATGCACCACCCCCACCTGTCGCACATGGTCGAGGGGCCCCACTGGGACGAGCCGGGGCACGAAGGTGAGACGTCGGTGGAAGAGTTCATCCTTGTTGGTGAGTGTGGTGTCATGGGGAAGGGGTGGAGCAATGAGGCTGGGATGGGGGAAGGAGGGGGGCAGAATGTTACCCCTCCTCCACCCATCTCCCACGCTCTTCCACCCACCCCTCCCTTCTTGGAATGCTGAATGGAAACGGAATGAACGGAGTCGCGGGCATTGTGAGTTTCTTGGCATGCTCCAGGAGTGCATCGTGTCTTTCGGCCTGGAGATGGCAAAACAACGTATCTTCATCCAACATCATTTCCAGTAAATTGAGTGTGAAGTTTCGCAAACCTACAGCTCTTTTTCTGTTGTTGTTAAACACTTCATATCTTACCCTAGAAGGACCAACAGTATCAGTAATACAGTGAATGTAAATTGATTTCACTAGACACTTTATTTTTAGAATAATTTGCATTTTATCAAAACATACATTGTTTTGCTTTCAATATTTTATTTATTTGGCCAAGACCACCTCCAGAGCGTGGCCAAATGCGCGGCCAATTTTGGCCCCGCATTTGGCCTTTTGCACGTTTACACTGAAATGAAGGCCGGGCTCGGCCGCGGCCGAGCCCGGCCTTTTCGCTCACTGTAAACGGGGTCTTAGTCAATCATTTGCAGTGAAAACATCTCGACGGAAGAATTTCATGAATTTGAAGAATTCATTCCTGATGATCATTGGCAGTAGTTTAATCTGTATCCGGACAATTACCCCCAGAGGGCAAGTACCCCCTGGCTAAATACTGGTTAGTGGTAAGGTTAGAGTGAAGATTAGGGTTAAGGTTTAGATTTAGGGTGGGGAGTTTGGGTTAGGGTTAAGATTAGGTTCAGGATTAGGATTAGGATTCGGGCCAGGGGAAGAGTCCGGGGGTAATTGCCCTAGACCCGTTTAACCTGTTGTAGACTAGTCCGGAGTATATGGCATGTTATAGCAAAATCAGTCCGTCCTCAACGGGTTAAGATCCACTGTAAGCTTGTCGACTCCATGGAATGTCAGCATATCCTCATAAAACTATACTGCACGAAACACGAATGATGAAACCAGCAAATTGGATACGGAGTGTATGCCACCCAGTTTGCATGGAAGACTTAATTCATGTGTAGTGTGTACTGAGGTTTGCTATTGTTTCTACATTGCATGAAGTTCTGAATCCATGGATCTGCCTCAGGAAAAACAAGTGTGTGCAAAATGGTACTGTCTTTCCCCATGCCACGCCATGTTTCTACATGCTATGAGGGATTTGTGCATTGTATGGCGTTGGCAGTCAGCCAGCTAGAGGTCATCGTAAACAAATCTGGAATGCCAAATGATAGTTTTGGCTCGGCATGGTTTCTGGCTGCATGGGAATGTGCCATCAATGTTTATCCCTATTAAATAAAATCAGTGATAATTTGATTGCACACACTGTTTGTTAGTAAAATTGTGCGTGACAGTGTCATGTACAGTGCTGTCAAAGCAAACACTGTTGTCAGTTTAATATAGTGTTCATGTATGTCGCTCTGGGCCAATTTCAGTGAATTCTACTTATTCAAAAAATTTTGTGATGAATAAGAGTATTTCTTTTCATCTTAATAACTTCAAATTTTGTTTTGTGTATTATCATTTGTGCTGTTCAGTTGAGCCCAACCTCTCAAAGATGTCCACGCCATGAAATATTCTGTTTATATTATTGTGACATAAGATGAAAATGTCTTCTTTCAAAACTCTTTGCATGGATTCATTCTGGTTTTGAGTAATTTGTAATGCCAGGTATATGACTTTATAATTACTTTTTTGTACAATTATTGATTGGTCCATTGAAAAAAATACGACCCACTTTCAAATTGGCCTAATAGGGTCACAAGCATTAGTACCGAAAAAAATATGAAGGCGAATACGTCAGAAAAGTGATTACACATACTACAAAATTATAGGAAAAAAGGAATACAGAGTTGACAAAGTATATAAAAGTTGGATATTTTCAACCCCCTTCTAAATGTGGAAGTCTAAATGTATTTTGACATTCAACATGTTTCAGTTTCCAACAAAATGTGCTACTACATTACGTCAAATTGAGCCGTTGTGTGTGGATGCCCTTGTTCTTTCGAGCTTAGCATCATCTGCAACTTAAAATTGATATTTTTTTTTCAACTCTGTGACAGGTTTTGGTTTTTCAGCTTTTCAGTGGTAGGGCTTTTTTTTCTTGTTTGTTTGCATTTTTTTTTCAACTGAAAAGACAAATTCAACATTGCTAGACCACTTGAAGAATCAAAATTCATTATTCATTTTAAGTTTGAAGAATTATAAAGGACTCTCGAAAACTTGGATGTTGCTGTTTAGCAACTCTTCTAGGCTTTCATTAAGCAGTCATTACTAACAGACCTCCCAACCATTCTCAATTCGGAGGAAAGAATCTGAATTTTGACCATTCCCAGCTTTTGTTTCAAAAGGAGTTTCTTATTTTTCTTAATGATTTTACAACATACTCCTGTGGTAACTGCTCTGTCTTTCCTACTTTTGAGCCAAATCATTCCTATTTCTCAGTCAGAAAGGATAGGAGTTCTGGGTCATATATGTGTTTTTAAAAGGTTGCGTGTGGGCTGTGGTTACTGACAGTTGTCTCAACATGTCTAATGTCAACCTGAATTGTGCCAAAAGTAGCACTCCTGTGTTTCCTACATGTATGCGGCAAAATCACATCTGCGTGGCAGTTTCATCATACACACAAACAGTGTGTGCAATCGAATGCATGTGCTCTGTGCATACAGTGTGTAAATGGTTGATGCATGCAAATTTTTGCTGCTGGTGAGTGTGTCTGGTTCTTAGAAATACATGTCCAACACATCAGGTGATTTTTTTTTTTTTTTTTTTGTCTTTTTATTGATAGCCAGAATTGCTTTCTGTCATCGTATAATTCTCTCAAAATGCTACCTTTTCAGCATGGCTTGAAACCTTTATGCGTGTGTGTCAATTGGTGAAATTGGTAGGCAGTGATACTGTAGTGAAAAAAAAAAAATAGTAGAAAGCACAGTTTTGACCTCAAAGCCATTTGAGCATGAGATTTTTCTTTTACTAAGTGTATGGTCTTATAAACTGTCTGTTATGAACAAAAGAAGTACCAATAGGTGCTTTTCATATAATGGCACCAGATATCTTAATATTGGACACACTTTCTAGTACAGTGTAGTCTTTAATATATGTAGGTGTATAATGAACCAGCTTTGTGTTGAATGTCCTGAGTATACGGAGTATGTCATCAGGCTTTCGTTACTTTCTTTTTCCACTGTACCAGAGGATCTGCCAGCCGTCAGACCACGGGAGTATCCAGCCAATGATGACGACAAGATATATGGCGTTCCGAATGACCAGGAGAAGCTCTATGACTATTTAGCCAAAACCAAGACCACCAAACAGCTGGACCAGTCCTGCCTGGACCTTGGCGAGCCCATTGGTCAGTTTTACACATTGCTCCGTGTGAAATATTATGCATTCAACATTCCTAGCAGATGTGATACCGGGCATTTACCAGATTAAAGCCAGGATTGCTACCATTTTGACATGATATGGTAGTACGATCAGCACTTTTACTGGCTTACTTTCTCCAGCAATAAAAAAACAAATGATTAGAAACTAGCTTTTGATAGGTCACATGATCCAAATGAGTTTAGCTGTAGTGGTGTTAGACAAACTGGAAACTACATGTAGACCATCTGATAGTATACCAAGTGGCAATAAACTGTCTACTTTCATCCTAGTACATAGTATGCGACCCTAAGCCTGCATCACAAAACCACCCAAAAATAGCCAGGCATGGATTTTGAGTTAAGAGCAGATTCTGAAAGAGCAGACTCTAAGCTATAATTTATAAAATGGTGGGTAACTCCAAACAAATGGGCATTTCTAACCTATCTGAATAATGGAAAGAAAACATGTACACATTCTGGAAAAGTGATTACTGAGAAAAAGAGGCTAGTAGAAGTGATGGGGATCTATTCAAATGCTTTATCTCATCATGCTGTGCTCTGTGCTATGAATGAGACCAAAAAAAAAACCAACAAAAAAACACACACACAGGATGTAAACTCTGTAGCAATCACAATGAAAGAATGATCAGATTACACACAGATTCCCCACCTATTAAGCACATTCTATTCATGACCGATAGCAACTTTAAAATGCAGTAGCATCATCCTTTCAAAAGTAATCAGTGAGAAATGTCAGCTACCATGACAGTAATCATAAGCAGTAAACTCTTTGACCTTAAAGCCATGTCAACATGTCTGACAAGTCAACAGTTACTAACAGAGAGCAGCAATTAACTTACGTCAATTGCAGAATCATGTTATCACCATGGTACAACTACATACCTATGGATACATGGGCTTAGGGAGCGCTTTTGGTTATTGGCTCTAGCACAGGCACTAATATGAAACTTTCACTTCCTGAAAGTAAGTCCTGTATGTTACATTACAGATGCATATACTTTTATGTCTGACTTCCCTTTAAAAAAGAAAGTATCGATGTATAATATTATTGAAACCCAGTTGTCTTCTTGTCGTGTTTTGTTTTGTTTTGTTATGTTTTGTTTTGTTTTTTTGTTTTGATTTTTGTTTTGTTTTGCTTTTGTTGGGTGTGTGTGTTTGTGTATGTATTTTATTGTCTCACATAACCCTCTCTTTATCTTTCCTTTCCACCCCCTCCCTTCATCCCTACCCTTGTTTTATGTAAATAATCTCCCTTCACCCCGTTGCACATAGCCTCCCTTGTCTATTCCCTGTTTTCGTTTGAGATCGTGTATTTTTTTGTTATTTTTTTTCTTCCACTATGTATACATATATATATATATATATATACATGTATTTTTTTTCTCTCTCTTATTCCTGAGGGACCTTGTCTTACAAGCTATGCTTCATTAAGGTCTCCTCGTTTGCCTTTCTCAAAATATTGTTACCCTTTCTTATCATTTCACATACACATCATGTAATTCTATATTTATGTATTTACAAAATTTTAGTGTTAGTTGTTGTTGTTCCTATATACTCCTGAAAGAAAGTGTCAATGTTATTGTTATGTTATTGTTATATTGCTTATTGTTGGAAGAAAGACAAATGAATAAATAAACTTGAAACTTTAACTTGAAACTTCTGTATGATCCACCAGGTAAGGGCAACTTTGGCTCGGTACTGAAGGGAAAGTGTCTGGTGAATGGTCAACCCATTCCAGTCGCCGTCAAAACGCTCAAGGCAGATCTGGGTATTCCAAACTCAGAGGTGAGTATTGAATCTTAATATATCGCCCCACTGGCAAAGCTTGCATTTTCATATATTGTAAGAGTGGGACATTTTTGCGGTGTTGAAATTTTCACGCATTTCGCGCAACCAGAAACTAGCGCGAAAATAAAAGCACGTGAATATTTTTGCCTGCCATACGTTCCAGTAGTTGATGTCTTGATTCCGCGGAATTAAAAACATGCGAAACTCTTCTTACCCAGCCAAGCACGAAAAATTAGTTCACGTTTTAAATAGTTTGATGCAGTGATAGTGTGCGACTGATCTCTGTACGAAGATGAGATAAATGACTTCCGGAGTTCGTTAAAATCTGGAAGATTGTCCAAGGAGAGAAGGCAGTATCTGTGAGGAAACAAAATAAGAAGACTGCCAAGAGCTTATAGGGATTCACAGAAGAAGTTGATCAGCTGACTGCTGTTGCCATAATTATACCGTCCTGCAGTGATTAGCTGACGTTCTACATTACTGAAGTTGTCAAACTGCTGTTGTTTATGTTCTCAGTTTTGCTCCAGTTTGTGTGGCATGTTACCTTTTTCCCCTTCTTCTCTGTCACAGTGACCCATTTTCCAGTCTCAGTTACTATGAATACTGTTCTCTTTAGAGGTCAAGAAATTTGTGTTGCCTCGACTCACACTTTCTGTTTTGCTTTTATCTTGCAAACACTCCTGCTGTTTGTGTTATTTTTAGATTTTTTAATTTTTTTCATTATTTATAGAATGTTCTATTTTGGTATATACATCAAACTTTTATGTTATCTGTTCCTTATCTCTGTTCTTAAGTGTTTGTAGGTAATTAGTCTCCAAATATATCATCACTAAGGCCCTCTTGTAGCTGGAAGAAAACAAATTTGTTTCTAAAGACTTGCAAAAAAAAAAGAGGGAAGAAAGGGTAGAAGATAGATATATTTGAGATGTCAAAGTGAATGGTATTGCCATGAGGTGAATCCCTTAAGTAACATTGTGGAACTCCAACATGTAAACATCTTCAAGGATCATGCATTAAATAACTCATTTTTTTTTAATATCTATATATTTTTTGTATGAAAATTTTCCACTTAACCCTTTCCATACTGAATTCCGTACTGAATTCTGAAATCCCCATTGACCCCATTGGCCACCAGGTTCCGGTAGAGAACGGGTTATGACATTTTTTTGTCTTTTCCTTGTGATTTCTATCCTTCAAGCCTGAAATCATGCGGGAAGCAGAGTTGATGGCCGGTTTGGATCATCCTCACATAGTCAGAATGATCGGTGAGTTAAATTGTTACAGTGTTTTGTTGCATACCTGCTGGAGCACTTTCTGTGCTGATTGACACAGATATCTTTGAAACTACTGTAAAACACGATATTTTCGCGGTGTGAAATTTCGGGAATGGGAGCCGACAGCCTTATTGGCAGCATGAAATTTTTTCGAGTTGCCTGTAACATTCAATGCATACAGTGTAAACAAGATCTTTATCGTGCATTTTAATTTCGCGAAACTCGGCTCTCGCGAAATTCGCGAAATTAAAATGCATGTGAACATTCAGCGTTTTACAGTACCGTTACCACCAATGAATAGAGATCACTTAATCACGTTTGTGTCACCATGGCCTTCCTGTTGGATGCAGACACAATAGACTCATTCACACGCATTGGAAAAGCGTGAATCGATCGCATCGCGAATCAAATTGTGCTTGTTTGCACATTTTTTTTTTTTAAATTTGTATTTCTACACTTGTCTATTGCAGAAAAGATGAAAATAACAGTTTTTCCACCAAAAATATGCCTTTTCAGCCCTCAGAACACTGCAGTGCTGTGTTACAAGGTTGTCATCCCCGGTATGGGATTCAATTAGCCCTGTATCCACTCTGTGGGAAATTTCAATATCTTTTAATAGGCAATGGGTTGATGATAATTTTTCTTTCAAACTTAAGAAACTTAAGTGTATACTATGTGCATAATAGTAAATCTTCAGGATTGAGAGCTGGATTATGTCTCATACTGTATATTTGTCTTTTTGTCTTTCTTCCTCCGAATTAGGAATCTGTCATGGAGCAGAGATGATGTTAGTCCTGGAATTGGCGGAGCTCGGTCCTCTCCACAAATACCTCAAGAAACATCAGTGAGTGGCGCTAATTTTTGCTCACTATGAGTTGTATCCCAGCAGATGCTTTGATTGTAGGCCTTGTAGTAATCTCTAACCTGGATATTACTGGAGGCAACCGCACTATTTGAGATATCGGTGGTGTCATAGAGGAAGAAGTCTAAACTTGTTTCTTCCGCAATTCTTTGAGAATCTTCCATACCCCCAAACGAGATTCTTTTTTTCCCATCAAGAAAAAATGGACATGTTAGTAATCTACCTGTGCAAAAGCAGTCAATGTACGTGTATACATTTGTTTCCTCTCCATGGTCAACTGCATGTGCCATCGAATAATGGAAAATATCGATTGGCCGTGAGATATGAATTGAGTTGTGTTTCACAGTCTCACGTAAAATGGAAAGGCATTTAAAATCTTTATACGTGTTTTGCATTTATGCTCCCCCTGTATAAAACTTGATTAAAGAGAATGGCCAATCGTTACAGAAACTTTTTGTGCATTTTGAATCAGCATTTTGAAATAGTGTTTTGAAACAGTGTTTCTATCAAAGTGAGTGGAACGCAACCGTGTTTTGTGCTAATCATGTTTCAAGACTCTCGATTATGGCCCTGAAAAGTTGAGCATAAATGCACCCCAAAGGTGAATTGACCCATAATGTCTGGGTGTATGAATGGCTACCCAGAAGAGCCGGGGATAGTAATAATGGCAGGGCCAGCCTGGGGAACAGTGCTGGCAATGACACGGTTACCTCTGCTAAACAAACCAACATCGCTTACTAATGGTGATTCGTACTCTCTCCTGCTCCAAAACAACACATTCTCCAAACACAGGTCATAAGACAAGACACTGTGGTATAAACAATTTTACATTTATCATTAAATTTTGTCTTGAAGAAAAACAAAATAAACGAGATCTGAGCAGCAGGAGCTACTAATAGTGGAGAAAAGGGGTTACATCCCTGACCAACTCTGAGAATTAGTTACTCGCTACATTGGTGACCCTGGCCACTTAAGATGGACAATGTGTCCATGGCATGTAATTGGTCACTTCCAGTGTAATGGGGGAAGGTGTGCCACTAATCACATTACATGGCCGTGACCGTGTCAAGCAACGAAATCGTAATTGGACAGATGTATGTCCATCCGTGCCCCAAAAGGGTGTTGACCACACCGGAGAAAGTGCTGGCGAGATGAGGAAAGGGATTTGATTCGAATCAAGGCATTTGTAGGAACGGATGGGAGTCTTGAGCGTCCTTGAACCACCTTCTCTGAAAAGGTCTTTGAAGATAGATAACAACCCGATTGCGTTTGACTTATCCCAATACTTTGGTGTTTATTCTGGGATGCAAGCTCTCATGAAAGTAAGGTATTCTTAGAAGCAGAAACATTGTTCTAGGAGGAGCTCAAAATTCATCTTCCATCATTTAGAATTTGCTTCCAACACATTAAAAGGGTCTACCAAGAAACTTACCTGGCTGATACGATTTACCAGAATGATGAGTTGTTTTGGAGTGTTTTGAGATCACAAGTGTTGAATAATTTCGGTCATAGTACACAACTTTATTTCCAGAAGAGCTCTTCCCGTTAACCCCCATGTTCAGCATTGTGGGAAGGTAGAACATTGCGTGATGCAATCATATTTTCTGACTCTAGCGCGGAAGAGCGTTGAATGTCGCTGTGGCCCAATTTGTTGATTGCTGATAATTGATTAGCAACCACAATCGGGTAAGCTCTGAAATTATGGACTTCTGGCGAACTTTTTTGGCTAATATTTTGCATTTTTGTTACCCGACTGAAATCGTGTTATTACAGTATCTTTTCACACATTTCTTATGCATACGTGTCCATTTTCAGGCAATTATCAACAGTTTTGCTGGCATAAGAGAACTACGTTTTCGCTACCTTGTTTGCATCAGCACTCCCCAGTGGGTGAATTGAGATTAAACAATTCTCAATTATTGTGTATTGGCCTTTTACGATTGTGGGACAGTTTTATCGTCACGCCCAAATGGATTTGTCTTCCAGCAATCACAAGCCAAGTTTAATGGGATATTAAAAAGAATGCCAGCCAAAAAAAAAGAAGAAAAAAAACCCATGGCAAGGTTTGACTTCTGAATGCATAAGAGGTTATTTCAGGATGTACCCTAAAGAGGAACTGTTGTTGCGCAAAGATGGACAAACAGCAACCTAAAAGTACAGTACTCTTTTGTTGTTGTTTTGTAAGCAAATCTGTCAAATGTTAACAAAGATATGACACTTTAAATGTCAGGAAGCTGTACAACTCTGCATGGAGTGCACTTCTCAAAGGAGTTTTGTGAGTTTTAAGTTGTACGTAAATGCAGCATTTGGATGAATATAACAAATTCAATCAGGATCCTTGTAAAGTGCTGCATTCCCTTCTCAGCTCTCCCTCCCCCCCCCCTCCCCATTCCTCTCTCTCTTTCTCAATTTTCTTCCCCTCAAATACTACATTTTCAAGAATGCACAGCTACTGCGAGTACTGCTGCATAGATTGTATTCCTTTTTATGTAACTAGCCATGGCGTATGGATGGAACGTTCTACTGAGTGTATCGGTCACTCAAATTATCAGTGTGTTGCGATCATATGTACAAAGTGTTGTATCATTAGTTGATATTAAAGTTACATTGTAGTTGTATGAGCAATAGCATAAATCACATTTATTTTCTTTTGAAACAGTTGTGTTGGACTTCTGTTGCGTTCCTACTGTGTGATTTCATCTTTGGATTGTTACCTTTGTAAAACAAACAAACCACATCTCAGCCATTGAGCTGCGTCATTGCTGTTGAAAAAAAACCATGACAGTTAACGATATGGTGTTGATGTCGTGATTTTGCAGGGAGATGAGCATCCGCAACGTGCTGGAGCTGATGTACCAGGTGGCCAAGGGCATGTGCTACCTGGAGAGCCGACAGTTCGTGCACCGCGACCTCGCCGCCAGGAACGTGCTCCTCGTCGACGAGACCTTCGCCAAGATCAGCGATTTTGGCATGTCCAAGGCTCTTGGACTCGACAGCCAGTACTATGTGGTAAGTTCAGCAGGGGTGGAAAAAAAAAGAAAAAGAAAAAAGAAAGAATATAAATTGACTTTCCTTGATTGTACTGTTCGTCATAAGAAAGAGAAACAGATTCTCGTAATCATTGCTGTGCCCTGTTCGTCAGTTGCCCTCACGCTGCAGTACTTTCTTCGCTGACTGGCACAGATGTCTGAAAACTAGTACATGTACTTGTCAATGAATAGAGATTACCTGTTAAAGGGATCCAATAGTTTTGGTTGAGACCTAATTTCAGGTTTCTAACATTTTTTGGTGAGATAATGAGAAACATCTTATGAAATATGAAAGAGCATGTAATTCTATGAGGAATTCAACGTTTATTTGATGAAAATTGGATTTGAAATGGCTGAGATACCCAAAAAAGAGCGATTCTAATAAAGTGTGTGGGACCCACACTTTATTATGATCGCTTTGTTTTACTGTATTTTTAATGTTTCAGTCATTCCAAACCCGATTTTCATCAAATAAACTTTGATTTCCTCTTAAAATGGTATGCTCTGTTGCGACTGTACTATATCATAAGTGTTTTCTTAGTACAAGTATCTCGCAAAAAGTTAAACGCCCAATTCTCATCTCCACCAATACTGTACCATCCCTTTAAATTCTCCTTTATCCCTATTGTGCCACCATGGCCTTCCTGTCAGACTGAGGCACACTGCTACACCTGAGTGCATTAAAATGAGGTCAGGTTTGGGTGGAGTACCAGTGGTGGATCCAGAGGGGGGCGCACCAGGCTCACGCCCCTCTTTATTTTTTGTTAAAACAAAAGAAATGAAAAGGAAAAAAAATGGGGTAGCATGTGCGCCCCCCATTTAATTTTGTAAAGGCGCCTCCCTTTACGGAATTCCTGGATCCTCCCCTGAGTAGCAATTGCTGATGAAAAAATACTCAGCAAGTTAATCCAGCTGCCTGGACACATTATAAAGAGTGAAGAAAGGAGTATCGAGCATTGAGAATGAAGGGTTTCTGGGCCGAACACTGTACTAGGGCTTTCTATAGCTCAGTCGGTAGAGTACCGGGCTAGCAATCTGGAGGTCTAGGGTTCGAATCTCGATGGAATCCCATTTTCTTTACTCATTTTTCCACTAATCAATTTTTTTTTTCTCACTCTCTTATCCTCACTTGATACAAAAGATATATCGTCGCTGGGGCGATAAGACCTCGTATGTACGAAATGTCAAATGTTCAGGAGAGCCAAAAAACATGGCGGCCAAAGCACTGTGGCGAATGGGATAGCCTTTCCTTTGACATGCCGTGGTGGCTTCATTTTTGGAGTAAGACAGTTGGGATTTGGACAGGACATCACTTAACCCATTATTTGACCATTAATCCAAAAAACTCATTTTCACCAAAATTGCAGATACTATTAGTTATCCCCTGCTTGTTCACGAAATACGGGCAAATATCTACAGTCTGGTGCCATATTCCATGAGGCCGAAGGCCGAATGGAATATGGCACCAGACCGTAGAAATTTCCCGTATTTCGTAAGAACAAGCAGGGGGTAACGATTTTATCTTTTAGTGTAAGTGCTAACCTTCTTCTCGCTGATTTCCCCTCGTGAATGATGTTGAAATCGCCGGCTGTCAGCCATGACCATGTTGACTTAGGCCTACGTCTCACGAGCTGATTACTGCATGCGATGCGCGCATACAAATACGTACACGTACACGCCATAAGATACTACAGTGCAGTAGCCAGATAGATATTAAGTTGCTGTTGTTTATCAAGCGTCTAGTGGTCTCAGGTTATGTGCGCAATACGCTTGAGGACCGCGCGCTGTCCATTTGTTTTGTACAGGATTAGCGCGCACTTTCCTATAAGCGTCTTTGGTACACGCGCAGCTGGCTGTGTAATACAGTATCATGACGTCATATCCACATAATACGGGATATATTAAGTGGTTGATTGACCAATGAGATTACAGAATTCACGATCACTAAAAGATAAAAGGTCTTATCACCCCAGCGACGATATGTGACCCTGCATCACACCACCATGTAGTGAGAGGCAGATTCTAAAAGAGCAGACTCTAAGCTTTGAAGTGATGCATAATTCAACACATTGGGCCTTCGCACCCTATCTGAATAGTGGAAAGAAAGTACACATTCTGGGAAAAGTGTTAGGAAAGAGGCTTTGATAAAATAGGGTCTATTCAAGTGCTCGATCTCATTGTACTGGGCTCTGTGCAGTGAATAGGATGAAACAGGATGTAAAGCTCTGTAGCAACTACAATGAAGGGATTATTAGATTAGGCTGGAATTTTCCAAACTCATTAAGTACACCTGTACATTCTATTCATGTCTTATGGCTACTTCCAACTTTCTTTTCAAAAGTTGTCAAAGAGTTGAAAGTGTGGAGTATGTAGAGGGTTTTTAAGAAATGAAAAGTTGCCTCCAAGACATACTTAATCACACTTTTCTAAAAAAAAAGTGTGTTTTAGAAAAACTAAAAAAAAAAAAACAACCAAACACGCAATTTCACATTCATTTTATGATCCCAAACTTTAGAATCATGTAGAAGAAGAATTTCTCTTCTAGCAAATACTGTATAAAAACCAAATATTAGATTAGGTTGATCATTTTCATCTGTTTTTTGAGTCCTCACCAAAAATCAGTGCATGCAGTTTTTTGTTGGTTTTGTGATACACAGTCACATATCGTGTCACTGGCAAATTCAAAATTAGTGAGTGTCGAGAGACACGCCCTTAAAACTTGGACTTTAACCTGTTGAAAACTAGTCTTGACTATACTCAGGCAGGTGCCTATGGGAACTGTGTGTTATAACAAAATCAATTGGTCCTCAATGGGTTAAGTGGCACCTGTAACCAATTTTGTTGCTCTTGTTTTTGGTCGCTTGTAGGCAGAAACGGCCGGCAAGTGGCCGCTCAAGTGGTACGCCCCCGAGTGCATCTACAAGTTCAAGTTCAGCAGCAAGAGTGACGTCTGGAGCTACGGGGTCACGCTGTGGGAGGCCATGTCCTTTGGCAAGAGGCCGTATGCTGTGAGTACTACACCTGTAGCTGTCACCAACGAGAAATGACATCATTTTTTTTTATTTACAATGTCATAGGGGTACTTTTCGCAAAGCAGGCTCATTTTTACAGTGTCATAGGGGTGCTTTTCACAGAGCAGGCTCTCATTTTTATAGTGTCATAGGGGTGCTTTTCACAGAGCAGGCTCTCATTTGTACAGTGTCTTAGGGGTGCTTTTCACAAGGCAGGCTCTGTCTGTCTTGAAGTGATGGGAGTAATGTCCATACTCACAAGACGACACAGGCAATAATGGCTTTTAGAAGGCATCAGTGTGTTACATTCAAATTTAGTTCAGTATTTTTTTACAGATAGTGTATTGCTGCCTTTAGCAAGCATGCCAAGCAGTGCTCAAGAAGTTTGGCAGGCACTTCACAGTAACGTGTCGTTCCAAGCGTATGATATTCAGAGATACAGATCATTTGGTATTCCACCTGAACATGATCCAGACTACTGTGTTACAGCATGTCTGCTACCGCTTCCAAGGTGTATTGTTGAGATGACATCCTTTAGGCAGGGCTCCACATTAACTTTTATTTTTGGTGGCCCAAAGACAAACATCCGACCTTTTTGGTGGCCCGATCAGGCCACCAAATTCTTCATTTCTGAAATTTTGGTGGCCCGACGTGCGTTTTTGGTGGCCCTGGGCCACCGGGCCACCGTAGGTGTCGAGCCCTGCTTTAGGATAGACATAGACTGTGTTGGTGGACACAAAGTTTGCTGTTACTGTCTCAACAGCTACATCATGTCTTGAATGTCCTCTTGTCAGGAAAAAAAAAAAAGCATAAGAAGAAAGAATTATGCAATTAAAAGGATTGGGTCATTGATGGAGTCATTTAAGAATGAGTTGAAGACTTATTTGTTTCACGATATTTTTGAACGTTTCCAATTTTTCTATCATGCTGCTGTACTTTCGTCTTTGAGTGCACCTTCAGAGCATATCATTTATTGTGACTATTATTGTCATCATTATTATTGTGATGATGATGATGATGATGATGATGATTATTATTATTATTGTGGTTATTATTATTATTACTACTACTGCTACTACTACTACTACAACTACAACTACTATTACTATCATTATCATTATTATCGTACTACTGTTAGGTATAGTAACTATACTATTGAATGCTTTTTGCCGACTTACATGTGTGTGTGTTTGTCTGTCTATCTTTTTGTAACTGTTGTCTTTCTTTTTGTGTGCACTGCTCTCTTGCGGCGGACAGAGTATGAAGGGACAGCAGCTGATGCAGTTCATAGAGAACGGAGAACGACTGGCCCAGCCTGACCGTTGCCCTGACGATGTCTACAGCCTCATGAGACGCTGCTGGCAGGCTGAGTGAGTCTTTTTTCTTTACCAATGTCATTTCTCATGATACCGGTGTAGGAATCTTCCTGATTAAAGGAAACCCAAACCCAAAGAACAATGTGGATTGAGTGAAAGCAGCAACATTAGTAGAACACATCAGTGAAAGTTTGAGGAAAATCGGACAATCAATGCAAAAGTTATAAATCTTTCACGTGTTGGTGTTGGAACTGCTGGATGAGGAGACTACTAGAGGTTATGACATACATGTGGACAACAATACAAAGAAATATAAAGGGAATTCTGCAAAAAAATAATTTTTCATGAAAATTACACGTCCCATCTACTTGGTACTGACATATGTTGAGGGTGGCAATTATTCCCCCTGCAAAGAGCAAAAACAATAGATGATGCTTCTACCTGTAGAGACGCATCAAGCATGCATTTCTTAGCATGTTTTTGAAGTGTGCTTACTTTGTCATTGACAAACAAAACAAAACATAAAGATGAGTATATGAATAAGGCAAAAAAATACTTTTCTTTGTGTCTGCTGTAGGGCCAAGGACAGACCATGTTTCCGGGAAATCACCAACATGATGTCTGACATCTTGAAGCATCTGCAGGCGGGAACACTCCGACTGAGATAGGACTTTGGAAGAGCTCCTACCATGGGCTCTCGATCCTTCCATTTTTTTCACTACCAGTCCTCTGATCATCGCCCCATGAGGGTAGCAAAAAGGCGGCGTGGTGGATATCTTTGGAATTTTTACTTTCTCTCTAGCGTTTTGTGGCTCTGGCCAGGAGGTACTAAAGCAAGCAGAGGAGTAACGTTGACGCGAAGGCGATGTTTGCGGCATTCCCCCTCGTACGGGACAACCAGTAAAATGGAATCTCGAGCGGGATTTTGAACACTTACGGTCGATGTGGAAGGAAAATGTTGGAGATTCTATTGTGCACGGAGGGCCTGCTGCAAAAGATTTTGGAAAAGGCAGACCTGGACACTGTGAATGTCGTGCTTTATTTTCCAGGAGCTTCTGTGATCAGTTGTGTGCCATCTGCTTTTTATATAAAATGCACTCTGCATTCCGAGGGACAACGAAGCAGCCTCACGCAGAGACAGACGTCAAGCGCTGAAACCGCTGCTTTCAGCCTCACTCATCTCCATGATCTGTCAGCGACAACTTCTTCCTCGCGAGCGATGCCGTATGATATCAAAGCAACTGTAGGAGCGCACTCATTTTTGCGGACGAGGAGTAGATATTTGTCGCTTCATCTTTCTTTTTATTTCGCTGCAGACATATGCACATACATACTGCCATACCCAATACAGGAAGGCCTTTTGTGTTCGTCCTAAGCATCAAGAGAACAATTTGCTTTTCGCTGGTTCCCATTTGATTGTATGCCCACCCTTTACAGCTGTACTTCCTGTTTGATTTTTGTTTTTTGATGAGGCAGGCAACTTCTGTTTGTCATGATGAGGCAGGCATCATGAAATGTCAACTCTTGCTTTTGTTTTGTTTTTTCCACCTCTTCTGTTGGGAAATGTTTGCCGAGACACTTTACACGCGCAGCGATCCTTAAAGTATGCTACATTTACAAATCTGTGATGATGTGATCCCCACCATGTGTGTGTTCATAGAGAGTGTACATCATTTTGTACAATGGTAAAGTGTTCTAGAGCGGGCTGTGCGTACATGGTGGAGCTGATTGGACAACAGTGATTCGTAACAGTATAAACAGTGCCAATTAAACCCATTCAAATCATGTGACACGAAGCATTGGTTTACTGGAAAAAAAGGAAAGAGAGTTTGTTTGTTTTGTATGGGGCAATACAGAGGTTTCTGTTTCCGTTCAAGAGTTTTTATTTTGAGCAGGCAAAATGATGGCGCTGTAGCAGAAAGCTTATTGTTTGAGCATGCAGAGCAATTCCTCAAAAAGACAGCGTGACGGAGGAGATAGGAAAAGTGAGGGAGAATTTTTATGGTTCTGCCGTAAAGTGTCTTTGAATGCCTTTTGTTCTTCTTTTCTTCTTTTGGGTGTTCATTTCATATCAATCATTCTTGATTCTATTGGCTGTTAATGAGTGAAAGCTAGCAGAATTAGAATTAAGGGTGACATGGCTGTGTTCAGGAATCATGTATGCAGCAATCCAGGTAGTACAAATGTCAAGTTAAATCCACTAAGTCTATTTTGTGTTGCTTGTTTCCCCGTTTCTATTTTTTTTACATGATCCACTCGTGAAGATTATAATGAAACCAGGTTGCAGATTAAATACATCAAATCCTATTAAAGAGGATTTGCTGCAAGAAATACACCTGGTCATTAAATTGGTATCACTGAATTTTTACAGCATATCCTATACTGAAGGAATATATGGCGGAATGGGTGAATTCACTAATCTGGCACACAAAAAAAAAAAAAAAAAAATGTACAAATTGCCAATGTAAGAAAGAAACAGGAAATTTAATCTTTTTTTTAAATAATATGTTGCTAATTTAAGAATCAGATCAGGAATCAGCAATTAAGAGGCTTTTCAAAATTCTTCAGCAAATACAAACAAATGTACATGCACTGTAATGAAGGGCTCATTATGAAGGTGAATTTTTATTTTATCTTTAGCAATTAACTGTACAAATTATACTAAGACACAGCACCAAACCACAGAATATACATGGAGTTAGGGGGACTTTACTGGAAATTTTGAGGTTTTAGCACCACTGAATTTACTTGGTGAGCAGACTGCTACAGTATGCCATTCAAAGCATGATACTGAATTGAGATCTGCCCTGAACTATATCATACTCAGAAGTATAGTCTAATATTGAGATTTTCATCCATTGTGTGAACCACTGGCAACTTTTGCCCTCCAACCCCCCCCCCCCCCAAAAAAAAAGGTGAAATCTAGCATTTATAAAGTGACATCCCCCCAGAGTGTTAACTTTAAAGTGTGGAACTATCGGCAAAGTCCATTTCTTCATAATTGATCTCTGTGTTTTAGTTGTAATTGAGAGCCACAGTTATTCCTACATCTGCCCAAGGCGTTAAATTTTCATTTCCGACAGTAAATGCTATATTAAACATGATATACTGTATATCTGACATTCCTTTGCACCTGTGAGTCTCACTTAGGATATGAATGTATTCATGCAGTAATCATTTCCCGATAGTATACAGACTGAAGAATAGTAATATCCTTCCCTATCAAGCACACATGCGCACATGTCTGTACCATCCATTTGTACCCGTGCATTTTGTGTGTCCACACTTTGCATTGGTCATCATTTGCCTTAAATGATTAAACGTGCCTACATCGCTCAACCAGGTCTTTTTGCGCCATCTCTTGGAATTTTCTGAAAAAAAAAAAGATAAATGCCTTTGTTTGTTAAAATATGAGGTATATGTATAAAGTATTGTCTACCCGTAAATCAACAGTCGAAAACAAAATATTACTGAATTGTTGCGATGGCCTCGTTTGTAGATTAAAAATTTTGTTGATCACAGTTAAGTAAAAAGATTTGAGGAAGCAACCCGAACCCATTAAACCACATAAATGTCCTAGCTCAAATTTGGCATTGTAGGCTCTGTTCACCCTATTTTTACGAGAATCCAAGATAGCCATAGACATTGTCCAAGACAGATCAGGTATGCATTGACAATGGATAATTAACAAAATATATATGTATATTTGTATATATACATATATGCTTCTGTGGCTTTTTTAATACTATGTTTCTCAGTGTCTCAAAATCTTTCTATAGCTCACAATGAAATATAAGAGGAGCAAGTTTTCTTGTATGTTTGATGTGATTCCATATTCAGTGTCTTCTCCTTTAATATTTTCCCTTAAACAGATGAAGAGTATGAAATTGTCTTTCACCTATCAGTTATTTTTAGAGACAGGTAGTTTGATTCACTGTTGTTTTTTTAATGTGTGTCCAGAGAAATTGAAGAGTGTAACAGAAAGTGGGGAAAAAATGAAATAGATTGGATCGTCCAAGATTCCATGTGAGCGCTCCGTGTACAAAAACATGATATAATTGATTGTGTTCTACATGTACAATGTATGTATGACATTTAGCAATGTAGTCTTGCAGGCAGCGAAGGAAATGCATACACAGATTGTATATATTCCTATACATATATTATATATAAATAGATATATAAATATATATATCATGTATTAAGCTGCAAACGAGTTAGCACTACTAGTCCGAGGTACTATAAATGTCGATGAAGAAATTTGAGTAAGAATTTGTGATAACGGAGAGTTGTGTCGTCTTATTTTATATACATATATAGATATATATATATATGTGAGTTATATAAATCTATTCTCCACTTTGTCCTCAAATGCAGTGAATGTAGTGATGGCTGTTTAGTAGACTATTTGTTGAGAGAAAAAAAGAAAAAAAGCCAAAGGCTTGAAAAAAAAAGAGAGAAAATCACAAAGAAATGTAGTGTTAGATTTTTGCTTAAGGCTACAGATCCAGTAATAAGATATACACAGTTACGGTGGATAGCGTCGAAAATATTGATCAGCTGTTTGTTTGAATTCCAGGAATTCGCTGGAACAGGGAGAAAGAGAGTGTTCAATTGGAACTGAAGCTAAAATTCAGCTATAAAACATGTTCGCATTGGGTGACACACAGTGTCAATCATTTCGTGTGAAGTGAGGGGATGGGGGCAGATTTAGAAAGCCATTTGGACAGTTGATTAGCTTCAAAGAGAGCTACATTGATGTAGAGCAGGGCTTGACATTAGCAATTGCCCGGTGGCCGGGTGGCCCCGGGCCACTAAAAATTGATGTTGGGCCACCAAATTTTAAAAGGAAAGCTATATTTTTGGAGACCCTAACAGGCAGCTAAAATTTAAGATGATTTTTACGTTTCCTTGAATTTCGGGCCACTACATTTCTTTTTTTGGGCCACAAAAATTTCAAATTCATGGATTTTATTGGCCTAACCGGGCCACTGGAGAAAGAAGTTAGTGTCGAGCCCTGCGTACAGGCAATCACTGGGCCGTCAAATGATTATCCAAGTCGAAAGATAATGATTGACTCCATTATGAGGAGATGGTACATTTGCTTCTTTCATCTCTGGATCATTTTTGTCGGATATCTTGATATCATGTATTTCATCAATCGATCAGAATCATGTGAATACCAGTTTTCTTTTAGTTTAGGTTTCTTGTTTAATTTATTCTGTCCCAAAATTTGTTGGGCACACCTAATGGTTGTGCAAATCAATTTCCCATGGAGCAATCGACAGAAATGTTGAATAAACAACGTGGAAAAATCTTGAATTTACACCTTTCCCAAAATTGAACCGGCTAGTATGATGCAAGAAAAGTGAAATTTGTGTCACATCAGCTCCCAATTTGTTCAGGGCTAGTCCTTTAGATTCAGGCATGTGATGTCATGAGGGATTTCCCCAATTTTTATGCCAAAATTTGCCATCAGCAAGAAAATATCCTGCTCCCACCCCCCCCCCCCCCACATAAAAACCCACAAAGCAAAGCATAATGGGTGCCCTGTATCCATTTTTTAGCGGCTTTTGCATTTGTCATTTCATTCTCTACTAGTAGTGATAAACAATAGCTCCAGGAGCATCTGTAGCTGTAGGTATTCAGTTTTAGCGTTCAGCGGCTGGGCATACTTTAAACGTGTCATGTGTATCATAGTGAGTTCATTCTTTCTCTCAACCTGTCAATCTTTTTCTCTTTCATGCATTGTGAGAGTGAAATGTCTTTGTGTGGGGACTAATGGGGTTAGAATCATGTACAGCGTAAAGTGTCTGATGACGTCAAATCATCATGCTCCTACTCAGAGATTTTTAGCCAATTTTTCTTCCTTTTTTTATTATTTAAAATCTATTGCAGGCTTTGTATTGCCTATCTCTGGAGAGAAAACTGTACATGGATATTGGCATTGTACTTGCAGAAGTTTTTGTTATTTCATTTCCTTTCTTCTTTTCCCCTTTACTTGTGCAAGTGAAATTTTCTTGCAGGGTTCTGTGTAAATTTTGTTACTTGTTCACGTGGTGTGTTTGCATTTTTTACACAATACTTCTCTTACATTTTAAATGCTTTAGGATACAGTAATTGCATATTTTGAAGGTGAATTTGTTGCATTTAAGGTATGATTTACATGCACATATTTGTTGCAATATAAAGTGTATGCAGTGTTGAGTATTTCTTGAAATGAATAAACTCACATTTACTCTTTTTTTGTACGAGTATTTTTTCATCACAACAAAACTCTGCATTGCTTTAGTTTGTCTGTGGGTGTTTTGAAAATTAATGTATGTGTTGTACTGTCCATGTCATTGGAATTTTATTTGCACTTTCATTGAAACCAACGTAATATGCTGTCAAGAAAAAAATTCTCTTCCTCCAACATCCCCTCCCTTGGAAGAAGGAATACATAATTTGTTGTTACTTCTGATTTAGTTTGAGGGGAGGTTTAATTTGCTCAAACTTTGAAGTGTGTACATTCCCTTGTAGTTCTAAAATATTATGTATTTTATATGTGCTTGGTAGAACTATTAATTTAAAGAGCAGAAGTTGATAAGTCATTCATTTAATTCTGTTATGTTTCAAACTTCCAAGAAGTTTTTATGTTGTGTTTTGTTCTGTTTTGCGACTCAGCAGTTGTGGAAGGGGATGATCTGCACTGCATATTGTTTATTTAATAAAAGCTTTGCTTCTATTGTACAGTTGTATATGGAGAAATAATGAAGAAAACAAGGGGGTTGGTAAAGAGACCCCTCCCCTCAAAAACAGTGAATCAAGTGTACGTACATGTGAGAAAGAGTACTTCTAGAACATAATATTGAATGTGTGCCTAGCTTGCTTAATAGAGAGTGTATACAAAGTCTAGACCATGATGAAATTTATAATTTCATCATAGTTTGCAGCATATAGAATATCAAAGAAGTATATGCCTTCTATTTCACACCAGTTTTCCTTCACTTTTTTTTTTTTTAGTTTTCCTGCCACGTTATTTGCGAATTATGTTCTTTGCTGTCTGTGTGTCTGGAAGCTTTACTCTTGTACAGTATAAGTGCTTTAAGATCAGTAATTTGGTCGCAAGCGAGATCCAAAATAAATGGACATCAGAGATTTTACAATGGGGAAAACTTGATGGATGCCCTTGATTTTGTTTCCTGTTCTTTAAAGTTAGGAGGGATTATGTTGGATAGTTGGGGGGGGGGGGAGGGTTGTCATGCTAGGAAATTATTAAGTAAAAATCTCTAGATACTGTATATTCAATTTAATAGTACAATGTATCTATTCATCTATCCATTTATCTATCTATCTGTCTAATCTATCTTTCTATATACATACAATTGTACATATATATCTATATATTGTATATACATGTGTGTGTGTGTGTGCGTGTGCACACGCGTGTGTGCCTGTACATGTATCATGCATACAATTGTACATACAGGTAGATGGATAGAGAGATTTAGGTTATATATACATATATATATATATATATATATATATATATATATATATATATATATATATATTATATATATTTGGGTTGAAATTTATTACACGTTGTATTAAATGTACTTCTATATGTGTACCATTCTACGTACAATATATACCATCAATAGAGAGAGAGAGAGAGAGAAAATGGGAGATTATGGTAGAGATATACATTGTATGTGTGTGTTTGTATGATGTGTGCTCTAAAGTGGTGCAATTTCAGTCATTCACTCATTTCTCTTATTGATATGCAAACTGCACCGTCCTGTATCTGGCAGACACACACCCACAGGGACAAAATTGTCATCCCGAGAGCATTCCTGGACCACCAAGTACAACGAGGCACACAACATTATAGTACAGAAAACGGTACAGGCAATGAAAATCATGAGCACACACACATACATTTGTACACACACACAATGGCCCAAATTCATGAAGGTGGTTTAAATCTAGATCATGGTTTAAATTCAGTCCACAGACTATAAAAATAAGCATAAGCCTACCTTTGACATGTGCGTATTAATGCGTGTTTGCTACTGGACGTCTGACAGTGTACATGATCTGTCACACATATTCATGCAGAGGAAATTTGTATACAATGCAAGCCATGGTCTAAATTTAAACCAACTTGAAGTTCATAAATTTGGGCCAATGACTGCAAATCCAAAAGTGTATGTGATCATCAAGATGTGGTAATTCCTCACTGAGAAGCAGCAACCCGTCCACAGTAATGAGTATTAAAGTTAAAAGCAATAACAATACTGTCATTCAAATATAAACAGCTTGGCAGATGAGAAATTCTTTTATAAAAACTGCAGTATGTGTATGTTTGCCCCCAGACATTTCAAGCTACAATGTATTTATTACTTCCGCCAAGGGAGGAGGTTACAGTTTGTATGTTTTGGTTACCGTTGGTTTGTTAGTTAGTTAGTTAGTTTGTCCATGTGCAAAATAACTCAAAAAGTAGTTGACGGATTAGGATGAAACTTGCAGGAAAGGTTGAGAATGACACAAGTACCAAACGATTAACTTTTGGTAGTGATCCGAGAATTTTGGGGGAATTTATGAAGGATTTTTGACATTTTGGCAGGTAGGGTCAATGAACTTGGGAGTTCAGGCTACGCGTATCTGAGGTTTGCCTGCACGCATTTGAGGTTTGCCTGCGCGCATTAAAGCGCATGCTCTAGTTTCTGCTGGGGTGAGGCGCGCCGTGCAGCTGAGTGTTTATGACGTAACAAAGGCTTCTATACAGTGCACTCCCGTTATAACGAAATGCTCGGGACCGGCAGTTTTCTTTCGTTATAACGAAATTTCGTTATAACCGAACAAATACAATATATAACGAAAACAAGGATGCCACTCATATATGACATTCTGTTTGTTGAATACTCGTCATACACTGGAAAGCTATGTGAACAACAAAACAAATAGTTAATCAATTACAGATTATTGTATTACAATAACGCAAGTTCCCCTCGGAAACTGTGCGTGACACACACCAAGCGAACACACAGTGATGTGACGCGTTCGCCCATGCAGAGACGCTGTAAATGCCTTGTTCCGCTACGTATTTTCGAAAGCGATCCGCATTTCGTTATAACGGAGCACATTTCTTTTGTTTTTCTTTGTCAGTGGTGCTCGGAAAAGACTTCGTTATAACGAAAATTTCGCTATAACCGTGTTCGTTATAAGCGAATTTTGTACCATAGACTTTAATGGCGATGATTTTGGGACCAGAAGTGTTACTTCGTTATAACGAAATTTCGTTATAACCGTGTTCGTTGTAACGGGAGTGCACTGTATTGGGAAATCTGGCAACTTTCAGCACACAATGCTATAAGTACGTATGGGTTAAAATCACTGATATCTCTACGGAAGAACAAGATCAGCGGTGAAAATGATTTGCATGCTTGGCGGAGGTCTGCGCTCTCAGAGTGCTTTTCCAGTTGTAGGAGGTGATCCACATATCTCTGGCATTAGAGGGAAATAATGAATAGAGATGTGTGGGTTTTAAACACCACTTAATTTTAGAGGCATCCATTGAACTGGAGTATAAAGGTTGTTTTTACAGTGTAACAAGCTCACAATGCACAGAAAAGTAATGCAATGTAACTATTCATGAGGTATATTTCTTTGCAACATGTACTCCCCTATCATCATTCACAAGCACAGGTACTTGACCAATATCCCAGGTTTTGAGAACTTGGACCAATGAAAAGCACGTCAGGAAATTTTTTGTGCCTGTGTCTTGAGCTTGTAATGTAGGTTTACCTGATAATAAATACACACCAACTCTAGAATCACATACCTTCACGCCCTATCTGGTGGCAATACAACCAGCATGAAAAATGATCCTGTATTTTCACTCTTTACTTGCTGATTGCTACACAATAATTGATGCATAACCAACAGGTCAAAGAACAAAAGAAAGATACAATGGACAGAATTTAATATCTCACAATACACACCAACCATAGCCTGAAAGGACTAATACTTGTCCACTGTTGATATCAGTACAAGAACAACAACAAAGCCATCGGGATGCAGTTTTCTTTGTTTTGCAATTTGATTTATTTTGGTGATTTTTTGCTCTTGTTCTCAAAATGATAGGAAACCTCAACAAAATGATGAGAGAAGTCACTTGAACACTTTCAGCATGTCCTAGCTACACAGTGCGAGATACTACATATTTGGAGAAAAGATAAGCAACCAAGGTGCATTTCAGGGCAAAAAAAAAAAGTAACAAAGGAGAAGAAAACCAAACAAAACCACGACTACGAAGTTTACATCATGCCAGAAATGGAAGGATGAGTGCTAATTACAGTGTGATGAAGTAGAAAACAGCATTGAGCTTTGATACAAGTATGATAATAAGAAGATCCCAATTTACATTCACAGCTTGATATAGGTGTTCCTCTGTACACACATAAGTCGATTATAATCTCAGCTAATGTATTTTTTTGGGGGGGGGGGGTGGGGAGGGTTTCAGTTCTGTCAAGATAAACTCTGCAGGGTTGACTTTCAAATAATGTAGTCAAAACATGATCTGTAACAGGTTAATAAAGCTGGCATATTGCCACACCCATGGTTTATCATACCATGCAGTCATGCAATATACAAATTTTAATACAGCTGTACAGATTTGTACAGGGCAAATCAATGCTGCAATGTACATGAAATAGGTAATGGTGCTAGCTACCAAAAATTAACCCGTTGAGGACGAGTCAAGAGTATACTTGGGCAGGGGTCTATTGGAAATGCATGTTGTAGCAAAATTAGCCCATCCTCAACAAGTTAAAATACTGATAGACAGTGCAAGACATTTTCTGAAGGGAAAATACATACCAATAATCAATTTATAAAATGAGGGCAATTGCACGTATGTGATAGTATCAAGTTAAGTAAAAAACAAGCAAACAACATTTTTTTTTTCATTTTACACTGTGGTATACACGTAGGCCTACAAATAGTGAATGCTCGTCAGAACTAGTGCAATGATACAAGATTTCACACCACGTGACATATAGAGGTGCTCTATACAACAAGGCAAAGCTAAGTTGAATCATGTACCTCATCTTTCACTGAGTGTAAAATCTTGTTCCATTGCGAAAGTAAAGAACATACACTATTTAACACCTCACATGTCAAGATATGTGGTCCACACAGATCCTTGAATTTTGGCACAGAAATGGGAACCAACTGAGCAGCAGTCACAGTCCGTCATGTACACGTACACATGCAAAACTGATCGGTTTAAATTCTTTACAAACTTAACTGAGTGACAAGGTACGTATGTGCTTGTAAGCGCACTTGTATGGTTGAGTGCATGTGGCAAATGTTTGTTTATTGTGACATCATAGCCGTGAAATGGCACAAAAACTTCCGTGTGAATTGTGAGTTTAACACGGGAATCAATGGATGAAGTCACGCATGCGATATTCATTTTTGCTCAAACAAAATTGCACAGCCGACAGAGACAGCGTGCCATGGTATTTTTTAACTGCATGTCACGTGACGAGCAATCAACAAATCGGATAGCTACATTCTTTTTACGTGCTGTATAACATCTTATTTTGGATGGACACATAAAGCGTATGGAACATATGGCTTTAAGAAAAAGCTACACAAACTAGTTTGAAGCTCTGGTGTTGCATATCCATTGGAAACATCACAGACTTGGGGATACATGTACATCTGTACAGACATTTATGTATAAACATTCGGGTTCTAGATATTCTTCTTGGGTACACACAGAGAGACAGACAAGAACCCATGCTATCCATTACAATACGTGAATGGCCGAACCTTTTCAGCCTGGCGTGGAGCAAGAGAGAAGAAAAGAAGGGATGAATGGCATAGAAAAAAAAAATTTCAGTGCCATTAAGGGACAGTCATCTGAAAATATAACTTTGACAAGAAAGAGCATTACGTTTTCTTGCCTGCATGACATCGGTTATCATCAATTGATCATTCACTTGTCACATAATCAACAATTTTTGGGATGAAATTCTGCCTAACTGGTACGTTGAAATCATTGTGCACACAATTTTGTCCTCAATGTTTATGTGAAAAACAAGGAGGGGATGGGGGAGATGTCAAAAGCATAAATCACCGACTATAATTGTCAATAAGCTACACTTCTCATGAATCCATCATCATCTATTCATCAACATGAACAGAATCAAACAAAAACCATTCAAAACCATCATCGCTTTCTGCAGGGAGAGAAACAGACAACTTCATTATGCCTGATAAGGAAAAGTGTACAGGTCAGGCAAAAGAACGTTGTAGACACAGACAGGTCTACTGTCTACACGCATGGACAAAATCACTTTAGAGCAGCCTAGATACATGGAAGCAGAGCAGACAAGAAGCACAACTGCTGCAAATAATGAAAGGAGACAGGACAGCTCAGGCAGACATCTTCATGTTTCTATGGTTACCAAAGGCATAAGGCAGCACCTACATTGGAAATACTGGAAGAGAAACATCTGCTGGGACCCAAAAGACCTCTATTAATACAGAGGTTTGTAATCAATTGCTGCTATTAAACGACAATACCATTCACAATCTCCATGTATGAAATACTGATTGGTCGATTTGGTGACTGAGTAATGAAGCTACTGATGCAGATCTGGGTGACAGCACCTAGCTGCCATGTCATACTACCCACATGCATCCGTGTTAAGACGGTGAGGTTGTCTTACCTCCCTAATTAAGACAGTATGTGTATCTGGGTATAAAGCAATTAAGATTTCAGTGTATTCCACACTATTTAAAAATATCGTAAGTGTATCTGGGTATAAAGCAATGAAGATTCCAGTGTATTCTACACCACCTAAAAATATCGTAAGTCACAAAAATATGCCAGTATACGGTACACATTACAGACAAGGAAAATGATTACACACCCGAGTTAATGATTATAGCACATAATTAATACGAATATCTAAATGGAAGTACAAAAGAGCTGAATGATCTCATCATTTCTGTTACAAAATTGCTTTGGTTTTGGAGGTATATGTGGCTTTGAATATTGGTCAAAAATACAATGCTCACAATACATAGATGTTTAAATTTTGCCAAAGATTATGACAACAATAACTATTATAATTATCTGTCTGAATGGTAGAATACAACACGTGTACACACATAAACATGCAAATTACAGTACACATATCCTGTTCGGCGTCCATGCAGAACACACTAAAGCTGCATAAAATATGGGAATACTGCAGGAATTGAACTCTTTGAACCTTAAACTGATAACACCTTTGAGAAGATTATAGTATTTCTGAATGAAAAGGGCAACTTTGGGGGATTATAATCCACCCTTGTACAAGTCTGATTAAAATAACCCAGTGGCACTCAATATAATCTTTCTCTAATAGTGAATATGTCATCTAAAAAGAATGCAAATCAGAGATGATTTCTGCAGAAAAAAAAAAATATTCAAGGAATTGATGGTTAAATTACACATAATATGCTACTGCTACGGTACTGTAACATCTGTTTCAAAAATATTTGGTGGATAAATAGAGATTAGTATAAAATAAATGAAATCAAGCACATTTTTCACTGTTGTAATGATGACTTACATGAAAGAAACATAAATAAAAAGTGAACTTTTGATCATTTTATGGTTGTCTTGTATCAAAAATAGAGCCCTGTGCACAGCTTACTTTATATGATGTACATTCTTTGAAATACAAATCACATGTCACACACTACTTCAAAAAAGGCACTTATGAGCATCTTAGGCTGTTTTGAAAATACTGTTGGGCAAGAATCAATTGATTCTCCACACAATAAACAGGCACAGATTTCCATATGTGCCATACAATAGGAAACAATGGAAGACTACAACGGACAGCGATCAACTGAAGGCACTCATTGACAGGAAGAACAAATCACATGGTGACATACTACAACTGTATTGCAAGGGGGAGGCACTTTAATCTTAACCTTTATGGTATGCTGAGGTACAACAATGTATTCAGTCCAGTTTTTCAGCTATCGTTCAATGGCTGGACTAGGACAACAAAAAAGAAACTTTGGCACATTACTACTTTTTTGTTGTTGTCATGACGATCTAGATTCCATTCTCAGAATGATGAATCGATCGACGAGCACCTATACAGAAGTATAAGAAATGTCGCTGGATTGATGGAAGACTTGTAATGCTTTTCTTCATCATCATACTGGATGCAGCAAGTTACTGTAAAGCAAGATGCATGTATCTTCGCGGCATGACATTTTCACAAATTGGAGCCGATGGCCTTCTTCGCGGCATGAAATTTTAGCAAATTGCTAGTGACTGGCATTCAATGCATAGGGTAGACAAGAATTCTAGCATGCATTTTAATTTTGTGAATCTCGGCTCTCGTGAAATTCGCGAAACTAAAATGCACGCAAACATTCCCCGTTTTACAGTAGATTTTTACATATACATTCTCTACATCACAGATGAAAAAAAAAAAAATCCCTTGAGTACAGCTACAGTAGCAGACACATTGCAGGGTATATATACTTCTCGGTGGTACATGAACTCGAAAAGACTTTTGGGGCAAGACGTATTGACGGCAGTTTCGGGCTGGTAAAACAACCAGAACATGGTAAATAATTTCCTTACAGTCAAATCTTTGAGTATTCATATACATGCAGAGAAATATTGGAAGTATTACATATCCCTGTACGTCAGATGGTAAATACATTAAAAAAAAAACCTCAATGAAATTTGTACGTAATCACAAGTTTGTGGACTTTGTATTCTTGCCATACATGACATGCTGTATCAAGGTTTTTGTAGTAGATTTCTGTCATTTTTGACATAAGATTTTTTACAGGCTGACAGATACACATGTATGTACAAACCTCGCTCATTGTTTGGCATTAATGGACCATCATATATGTGTTTTCAATACAACTTACTCTCCACTTACAATCGCCATCCTCTCTTAATGGCTACAAAAGGAAGCATGATTTATAATTAATATAAACATCATTCCTCTTATGCTGTGAAAACATTACAAAATATATTTGCCATTCTTGGCAAACTATTTCAATTGGTACAAGGCACTGTGGTATATAAGGAAAAAAAGTATAAAAATAAAATCACTGTCTTCATATGATATCAATAATGCCACCATAAAAAGGCACTTTTGTCAAAGGCACACAATAGTTTCATAGGGTCACTTTGTACAGTTTTCTCTCTGGACTGACAAATTCTTCCATCGATAAAGCACTGAGCCTGAATGTTTGCCGAAACCAGAGTTCAGTTTTCTGAATACAATTAAGGCACTGTCCTTTTTGGCATCTGGATGTTTCCGTCCAGAAATAACCAAATATTACAATCATATCTTGTCCAAACTACATGTAATTGATAATTTCTTGTCAATCTTTCAAGCATAAGAGGAGGAATGTTCGCCTGGCTTTTTCACTTTGCACTTTGCTCAACACTTGATGCAGCATACATCTAAAAAAAAAACAAACACAAAAATTAACATACCAGAAAAAGAAAAATGTCTAGAGGCTTTCAATTCTTCAAGGTACTACATAAATCCATTGAATTTTGATACTGTGTACCTAAAAGAAAAAAGGCAGAAGTACGACTATTAAAGAAAAGCAAATAATTATAAGGCATTGATGAATATCCCTGATATCAGCAGCAAAAAGTGGTAACCATGAAAAAGAACGAAAAGAGAACAAGAAAAAGCCATCACCTTCTTGACTTGATTGATGGCAAATGTTCAAATTAAGATGCAATCTTTTCCCTCGCTAGAAGCACGCAACTATCCGTCTAATGCTCGTTGTCTGAGTTTGAGGAAGCGATGTCAGCTTCTCCCATTATCGTCTGTGCGTAGAGGTGGTAGAGCTGAGCGTTGATTCGCTGTAACCGCCGGACTTCGTCGTCTGACCGTGGCTGGCTCTGCAACTGATACACCTGTTGGACGCCAAAAATGCGTGGAACTGAAAAACTGTGCACTCACCATGTAAGGGCATTTCAAATTCCTAGGTATAAATGGAGTCATAGCGTAACCATTACATGTAGCAAAAATCACTTGTTATCAATGCTTCCCCCCCCCCCCCCACACACACACACAAATAAATGCCTCAGGCAGTAACTGTTATTATGCAACTTACCGGAATATTATCATCTCTCACCAGAACTGCACAACTCAGAGTTAAGTTGAACTGAATACTTCAACACTGTATAAGCTGCTATTTTCGCGAGGGTTTAATTTTTGAAAATTTGGCGAATCACTGTTGGGCCGCGAATTTAACAGCACGTGAAAATGTCGCCATGTGCTTGGGTGATAGTGCACTTCAATGCCTCATTGCAGTGTCAATTCACAAAAAAAAACATCTTGTGAAAATGTCTGTGACCGCCTCATTCACGAACATTTCTGTATGCGAAAATAAGTTTATACAGTACACACTTCTGATTCCAAGTGTCAAATATCTAGAGAGAGAGAGGTTGATGTGAAAATGATGTAGAAGGGTGAGCCTTAACAAAGGCCTTTGCCACGGTCTTCACATTGTGAGGCTCATAACTTTTGTTTAGGGTCTACTCTAAACAAGGTCACCTCCATGCACATTGATTGCTGTCTGTTCTTCTCTCTGTACATAGAGAGAGAGGCCATGAGAATTCAACTGTCGGACTGCTTACCTTTGCATTTCCCTCTCTCAGACTCCTTGGGAGGCCAACGGCTTCTTCGTAGTTCTTCTCAGATTCCTGTACGGAGTAATAAGAATACACTCATTAATCCATTGTTAAGTCCTGCGCACACTTTGCTGGAGAAATTCACCATCTTGTCATCAAAACCAGCTTTACAAAAGTGTGCCAATTTGAGGCAAAAAAGTAAACTTCAATCTTCTAAAATGTGTTTTGCCATTTTCAGGACCATTCATAAGTTTAGCAATCAGATGCTTTAAAAAGTTCTGTAACCTTCTTTCATTTCTCACGGCCAAATCTGGAGTAAACCCAAGCCAAATTTACATGATTACAATGAACTACAATGAATAGGAATATGATTTTTTTAATGATTTTCATTAATTTCTTTCTGATTTTTGTGAAGACTTAAAAGTTCCTTTATATAATTCCATCACAAAAATCTTTACAAAATATGAGATATGCAATGAAATGATGTTGCTTATTTCACAATTCCAAGCTGATCATTTCCACAGCACACTTTCCCCACAACAAAATCGCTTTATAGCGAGCTTTTGATCTGCAATGCGAACACTAAGACGACATCTCCTCCCGGGCAGGACAATGAAAACGGCTGTCTCATGCATATGCAGAACATTATTTTTTTGCCTAAATAGTGATGTCTTAGCATTCGTGTGGCAGACCTAAACCTCGCTAATAGTGACTACTCCATGTATCTTGGCAGCATACAGTACCTCAAGCGGTCTCGAGATCTTCACAGCGTATCCGCTCTCCGCTGTACTCCCCACGGTGGACTCGCCTTCCCAGGGAAAGCTCCGCTGGAAGGCGGGGAGGGGCGGAAGGGCCCTGGGCAGAGCCGTGCCACCGGCGGTAGGGAGTGGCCGCAGGACGAACTGGACAGCCCCAACAGATCCTTGCATACATGAGAAGAGTGAATGATAGGAATGCATAGCATTTGTAAACCTGTGTATTTACATCTGTACATGTAAACTTGAAACTGGATGTGCGGGGAACAATAAGTAAGGTATGAATTGGTCAAGACTCACACTGAAAATGGTATTTATCATAACAAAATCAAAGTCTATACATAGGCCAGTGGTGATTTGCCTCCCCCCCCCCCCCCCCCCCCCCCACCAAAAAAAAAAAAATAAATGAATAATAATACTACTTGCAGAATTGAACTATGGCTTGAACAACAAACAGTCAGAAGCATGGCTGCATTATCAACCAGATGTAACAAAGCATGCTTATGACATGTCATATATTGATAAACAGTGATACAATGATTGAACAAATAATGCCAATTCAAGGCTGCAGTTTCCACAGGGCAAATCATGCTAGGAGCATATCACAAAGAAACTGCATTCCAAAATCAGTTTTGTTTTTTTTATTTTTTGTGCAATAAAGACGACCACTTAAACTGTCCACCCACTCTCACCTTTATGCTGAAGGACCCTCAGACACTGACCGCTCCCTATGTCCCACACCCTAGCCGTCTGATCTGTACTGCCCGAAGCAAGTGTTGTGCCATCCATACTGACAGACAGACATGTGACGGACGCACTACGACCGAAAAGAACAAAAAACAATAAGAGTTGTGTAGCAATAACAACCGGTAGGATTATGAAAGTTCCTAATAAGAAAGCTACACAGCTATATCACATGACATAATGACCAAGGCCTCCTGAAACTATGGATTTCATTTTCAACTGTAAACTCATTGCAACATATCCTATTCTGTTTGCAAAATGCAAAAGTACAGTGCACTCCTGTTACAATGAACACGGTTATAACGAAGTAAAACTTCTGGTCCCAAAATTATCGCCATTACAGTCTATGGTACAAAATTTGCTTATAACGAACACGGTTATAGTGAAATTTTCGCTATAACGAAGTCTTTTCCAAGCGCCACTGACAAAGAAAAACAAAAGAAACGTGCTCCATTATAACGAACTGAGGATTGCTTTCGAAAATACGTAGCGGAACAAGCGTTTATAGCATCAGTGCATTCGCAAACGCGTCACATCACTGTGTGTTCGCTTCGTGTGTCAAGCACAGTTTCCGAGGGGAACTTGCGTTATTATAATACAATAATCTGGAATTGAATAACTATTTGTTTTATTGTTCACATAGTTTTCCATTGTATGACGAGTATTCAACAAACAGAATATAACTGGCTTCCTTGTTTTCGTTATACATTGGTTATAACGAAATTTCGTTACAGTGAAAGAAAACTGGCGGTCCCGAGCATTTCGTTATAACCCAAGTGCACTGTATTTGGAAAGAATTTGAGTTTTCCAGGGAGTTGATGTTGATTTTTCTTTTTTTGTTGTTGTTGTTGTCTGAACAGTTTATGATGCTTATCAAAATTATTTTTCATCAGTCACTCTTACAACGTAAAACAAAACTGCAATATATCATGGCTTATGTACTCTGTGACTCGATGTGTGCACTGGGTAGAATTTGAATCTAGGACCCTTTTTTTATGAGTCAAAATAAAATTTTCTTTTTCCATCGCTGATATCAACCCATATCATACACTGCGTTCCCCACTGAGCAATTCAGTCAAACCAGGGAGGTGAGACTCACCTCCCTGGTCAAACTGCCTCTTTATGGCATATGTGACTATGCATCACAAAACCAACAATAATGCCTTCAGCACCCTTCGGGCAGAGGCATGAAAAGTCTCATGCACTGATTTTGTGTGAGGGCTCAAAATAGGTGTAATGGGTCAACCTAACCAATCTGAAGTTTTTCATAATATGTTCTGAAGGAGCAAGTCTTCTTCTACATTATGCTTGGTGTGAGACCACAACATGAATGGGAAATTGTCTTCTTAGCAGAGCTCCTAGAACAGTTTTGTGTGTGTGTGTGTGTGTGTGTGTGTGTGTGTGTGTGTGTGTGTGTGTGTGTGTATTTTTTTTTAAAGAACAGTGTGATTAGGTGTGCCTTAGAATCCCTTTTTCATTTGATAACAAGATGATGACTTCCACAGCCAATTTCCCGAACTATGACTTGATGGTTCAATGTTCAGCTTCGTATCAGGTATATTAAATACTCTCTAGGGTAGAGAGGAGCATCATGGGAAAAAAAAGAAGTCTTGCTTGAGGACACTAGTGGCCTGACAAGGCTTGAATCCTGGAACTTTCAGACATAGAGCACAATCCACTTGACCACAATTAAAGAAAAGGGGGGTAAGAGATTAATAATAAGGTTTAAGGGAGAAAACCAACCTGTGCCCTTTGAATATAGAAGTATTTTCAGAATCTTGTGGCGTGATGTGTCTTTCTTGACTCGCATTCTGTGAGGAAAAGCATAAAAAGAAAAACAAAATGAAGACCGATTCTCACAGGCATGAAGCCAAAATGATGATCACTATGCACTGTAGAGATATATTTTATCTTCAGTATGCCTACTACTAGCCTTTGTCAAAGACCCTTCTGATTCTGTGGTGATTGCACAAGGAGCAAGCAGAGGGTCTTCACGTGAGACTAGTCAAGCCAACCTCATAAACTGAGACCTAGCAAGAGGAATTTTGGCTATCTCTTTGAATTTCTTAACCTGGGCCTTTGAATCACCAAACTCTGCTACCAGCACTTGGTAGCAAAACTTATAATCCAGTCAGTGCAGCACCAACAGAAGAAATGCATAATACAGGTTTCGTGTTGATGACCAACAGCTCAGCTTATTAAACATGAGGCAAGTCTCAAATCCATGATTGAATTTTTTACTGCTTACAGTAAGAGAAGTATGGAATATCCTTGTTCTGGATAACGAAATTTTGATTGCACTGGTCTGTTCTCAGGATTGGTTTGACTTTTGGATTTTACACAAACAACATGATTTTTTTTTACTATCATTTACCAGAATGTAGATTAACCCTGTATCTGCTCAGGCACTCAGCTTAACTTGCAAAGCTTTTTCATCAATAGAAAGTCGTCCTACCAAACTTTATAACCTAGTAGTAAAGTTAGTAAGTCCACTCAGGTGTAGCAATGTGCCTCAGTCCAACAGGAAGGCCATGGTGACACAATAGGGATTAGGGGTGATTAGGTAATCTCTATTCCAAGACAGTTTATAGCTTGCAGACATCTGTGACAATTAGCAAAGAAAGCACCCCAGCATATTACCAATTGACGAGCACGGTAAGGATCTAAAAAATAGCGAACCACAGCGTGTACCTGAGGTCCACTCATGAGTTATGAAAGGATTGCTGGTTAGCTGTTTTTGAGATATCAAGCCATTATCCATAGGATTGTCAGTTATACTTCTGGGAACAGATAAACAAGGTATATGCTGCCATCTGAACATCCGCCAAACAGACATGTCTCGCTCGCATCGGCCGTTACGGACTCCACTGGTGCGTCGAACAACAAGTTACAAAGCAGCTGGCCGGTACATAGCTCCCAAACCTGTCGAGTGTGACAAGAAACATGTTACAAACCACATGGCTGCAAAAAAGCAACAATGAGATAATAGCAGCTTTAAGAAACTTCTCTGCATTAATGCTACACTGCTCTTCAGTACTTGATTCATGCGGAGACTCATGACTGTGAAATTCTATACTAACCCCCAGGTACCAGCATTCTTTCTTTCTTTTTGTTTTTTTGTTTTTTCACTACGAAAATCATCACATAAATTTCATCATATAAATCAAGTTACATCTTAAAATCTCATAATAATACTAGAAACTGGAATCTATAAAATGTGTATTCCTACTGCCTTGCCCCTTTGCTTTTGGGCTCCCTTGAAGCTCTATACAGAGCTAGTTTGTCTATGACAAATGCAATTGGTTTACATTCACTGAAACAGTACTTTTCACACATTATTTTGAATCTTGATACCATTATAAAATTTTGGGATAAAATGGCGGCAGGCAGGTTGGCTTTCGAGTTCTAATGAGAGCACCTTGCAGGAATGGTCGAGGGAAGATGAGATGAAGTGAGCCAAGGGGCCACCAGCTCCTACAAACAGGTCCGTCACTGTGAGGGAGTGGGCCGAGATGACATGGAGGGGGTTGCATGACCGCCCAAGAGTGCACTGACGCACGACTCTGAAAAATGACAAATTTAGCAAAGAGACATGGTATGAAAGGGCAATTTCGACCCAAACTATACTCAAGGTGACATCAATAGATGAAGATTATGAGCATGATGACTGGCATTTCCTCAGAGTTGGACGTAAAATCAGAAACTTCTGGCATTTACAGCTTCATGCTTTCATCCACCCAGAAGGAGAAAGTCATGGGCTTTTAAAGTTTCATGCTTTCATTCAATACATGTCCCTTGGAAGAGGGGACGCTTTTATCTCCTCCCATCCCATCTCCCACTGATATGTTGTCAAAATCTTCTCCAAGTCGCACTTTTGGTCAATGATTAGTAAATGCAACCACTTTACCCCTAAAAGTTATTGTTGCCTAGTGATAATATGCCTACAATACTTTGATGAGAATATCAATATGTTAACTTTGAACATGGCGAGGTGTTTCTCTTTGGACAGGTGGTCCCTGCATCTAGGATGATCACTTACTCTGACATTGCCCAGACGAGCACAAGGTTGTCCCTACTCGCTGTCACGAGGTGGCTGCCGTCATCGGAGAATCGGATCTTGGTGACCGTCTGGTAGTGACTGGTCAGCACTGCCACCAGCATGCCAGTGGTCAACTGCAAAAAATATTGAGATTAAGCGGCATTGCAATCAGCGGTAGATTGTAACCCCACCTGCCTTCAGCTGATCTACCAGTAGTGGCAGGTTTGTGCGCTATTTGGCACAGAATATCCTCCAACCTACGGGAAGCTTAGTGGTAGATACACATACATAGTGTACATGTGCCCAGACAGTGACCTCTCAAAACTCGCCTACTTTTGTTGAAAATTTTCCCAGGTGCCGTAGTCGACTTGGGTTTGCATCCCTGAATAGATCACCTCATCTTACACCTTGTGTGAAATATTGTACCATTGTGCTCTTGACCATGAACTCTTTGTATACTGATACATTTTTAACCAGAAATTTTCGTTTGTTGCAAAACTGTGAACTGACACCTTCTGTGTCAGAACTTCATAGATTTTTTTTGAACTTTTTCCATGCATGATGGTCTACATGTTGAATTACTCAATAAAATGAAGAAAGAATTAAGCACTGTTGCCCTTCAGATTGCTGCAGATTTTACGTACATCTATAATTCTAATTGTTTCAAAATGCTTGAAAAATTGCCATAATTCCCCATCTGACCTCAACACTTACAGATTTATACAGCTTTCATTTTCTTATCATTTTGTCAAGTCTTTGAGTTAGTGGGGGGGGGGGGGAGAGTATAGTTCAAAAAGGCAAAAAATAAAGAATGAACATAAAAACACACTGTAAAGTAAATAAACAGAAAAAAAAACTTAGAGCAGTATTTCAAAACAGAATTTATCAAAAATGTCGCATTCAAAGTTCTCTTCTCTATCATTTCCACAATCTTTGTCAATCAAATTGCAGTTATTTCATGAGGTCAATAAAGATGATGTAAGTCGTATTATTAGGTCTTCATCCTCTGCATCATGCGAACTTGATCCTCTGCCAACACCACTTACCAAGAAATATATTGGTGAACTGCTTCCTATTCTTACAGATATGGTGAATGCAAGTCTCAGGTCTGGTGTTACGCCAGATGTGTTCAAAAGGGCTGTTGTTACTCCATTTCTAAAGAAAGTTGGTGCATCGCAGGAAGATCTTGAGAACTATTGCCCTGTCTCAAATTTGAACTTCTTTGGGAAGATCAAAGAGAAGGCAGCCACAAGTCAAATCATGGACTATCTGATGGAAAATAGTTTGCATATTCCCACACAATCAGCATACAGAAGACAGCATAGTGTGGAGACTGCACTAACGCGTTCACATAACGACATCTTACTCTGTTTACATCGGTGACAGGAAGTAATTTTGGTATTGCTTGACTTCAGCTCAGCATTTGATACCACTGATCATGCCATCTTACTTGACTGGCTCACAAGGCGGTATGGATTTGAAGGTTCTGTTATAAACTGGTTTTCTTCACATTTGTCTGGACGTTTCCATACTAGTGAAGATTGGAAATCATCATTCCCATTCGGTCACAGATGACTGTGGGGTCCCACAAGGCAGCGTTATGAGTCCTCTTCTTTTCACCTTGTACAGTGCACCTGTATATGATATCATCAAAGCGCATGGACTTCTTTCGATGATATATGCAGATGATCTCCAAATATATCTGACATTCCCAAGAGACAGGGAGATGGCGATCACTCGCATTAACAGCTGCATCAAAGACATCACATCTTGGCCATTCAAGAACAAGTTGGTTGTCAACGCGTCAAAGACTGAAGTACACTTTACATCTAGGTTTGCCCCATCTCTTCTGTTCCCTCCTGTTATCACTGTGGATGGTGTTGGTATCCCTGGCTGCAGTCAGCAGAGCACGCTACCTTGGTGTCATCATAAACATCTGTCGATGGCTGATCACATCACTAAAACCTGTCCATCAGCAATCATAGCCATTTGGAAAATTGGACAAATTCAGCAGTATCTCAACAGAAATTCTATTGAAACTCTTGTGCACTCGTTAATAATGTCTTGAGCATGTACAAGTAGACAATTGTAATATTTTGTTGTATGGCCTTCCAAAGAAAGATGTCAACTGGGTTCAAAGAATTCAGAACACAGCAGATAGATTGATAGTGGGTGCATGGGTGCACACTCTAGAGACTTTACTACACAAATTTCGCATAAACTTCATTGATTATCAGTTGAAAAACGTGTTGTATTTAAGATACTTATTACTGTAAAGGTGGTTTCTTTCGTGGTGGTTTTATTTTCGCACTTTTCGTGCTTTGAGGTTGAACCGCGAATTTAACATCACGCGAAAATGTTTTGAACTTGTCGCTTGTTACAACGCTATCATTACCGACCGCGAATTTAAACACGTACTCGAATTTAAACACAAGCGAAAAAGTTGGCACCGATGGAAACCGCGAAAGTTTCTGTACGCGAAAGAAACCACTTTTACAGTAAGTGTTTTAGAGCTCAGAATAATCTTTCTCCTTTTTACATTACAGAACTTATTCATCATCACATTCCAACACGAACTCTTCGATCATCATCACAACATCTTTTGTCAGTCTATCCTGTAATCACACAAACATTGTAACTGATCCTTCACATCAGCTCCTGCTCTTTGGAATTCATTACCTCTTTCAATCAGAAGCATATCTTCCTTTGATTCTTTCAAAAAGGCACTGAAAACTTATCTGTTCAAGTATTGCTGATTGTATGTTATGTCATAATCGATATGTTATAAATGTCAAGCACATAGAGAATTTTGTTAATTACATGTATTATGCACTTTATAAATGTGAATTATTATTACTATTATTATCATAATCATTATTATCTCAAGTTACATGTATTTCCCACTGAAATCATTAATAATTCTGGGAGATTTGATTCTTCACGTATTCAGCTCATACATGCTGCCAAATATGAGGAAGTCTGGAGAGAGTTACACCGTGGCAGCTGAAAGTTAGAACGAGAAAACTATCATCTAACAGGTCAGCAAACAGCAAAGTTTCAGAGACAAATGAGACATTTTCATGGGATGCGGCAACAACCTACATGTATGCCCTTGAATAATGACTTCTCTCAATCTCTTCACCCCATCATCTATCCAGTTTCCAATATGCAATTCCACAAAATCTTATTTCTCATGAAAAATACACATTCCATCAACTTGTTACTGACATATCTTTGGGGTTATGTTCCCCCTGCTTTCTGCAAAGGTAAGACAAGTGCTCTTTCAATAAGATAGAAAAGTGATACTACACTGTATGTTGAACTTTCTATATAAATTATTTTCTTTATTGTACCTAACTGATTGACAAATTGCCCTACATCGACGCAAATAAGAATTTGAATAATTATGCAGTACCAGCTGCATGCTATAAGGATTAGAACCAACACTTGCTGTCGAGCGAAAGCTCGGTGGTCTAGTGGAGATGACGCCTGTCCGGTGATCAGGAGGTTGTACGGCTGTATAGGTTTAAATCCAGCTCAAGTATGTGCGCCCATGATCTTTTATCATGGCTACTACTAAAACACTGATCAATTCAGTGCTTATTTACATCGATGTAGGGCAATTTGTCAATCAGTGGCAATGAAAAACATCTAAACGGAAGAATTTCATTAATTTTGTATATTTTCTTTATCTTGTCCATAATGATCATATTTAAGTGTAATAGTCTCCTTAAATCCAGTGATAACAGCACCAAAACTTTAAGAATTCACAAAATTTCATATCTTTCGTCTGACTTTCCTCAAACTTTCACTGATGCGTTCTACTAATATTGCTGCTTTCACTCAATCCGTATATAACATTTTGGGCTTTTGTTTCCTTGCAGATGACATGAAGCAGGGCAGGATCTGTAAACACTTGACCTGCATGTACCAGCACCTTCACATCAAATCATAAATGCAAGTCCCGACTGTGACAAGCCCTTCAAATACACCGACAACAAAAACTTCATGTGATTTGGTTGACTTGTGACTGATTAACGCTGATGTCGTGAGGCATATTGTAAAGTTGACATGACACACTGTACCTGCCAGATGTGGACTTTTTCTGCGATACCAGCAGCGATGTAGGTGCTGTCCGGTGAGGCTTCCAGCGCAGTGACAACACCTGGGCACGTCTGCCGCTGGGGTTGGCCATCCTTCGAAGTAAGTGATAGATATGTACACAACTTTTAATAGGTCCAGAAAAAGACACACAAATTGTTTCTTCATCATCTCACTCTAGACCTATTCTCTTTTCTTTTTAATACTCCATTTGAGAAGATCTAATTCACAGCAACTATTAATGAACATACAGAGTGAGGTTTTCACAGAATTTGACAAAATTTGGAAACAACACAAAGAAGGGACAAATCTGCACTTCAATGTGCCCGAAGACAAAAGTGATGCCTGATGGGTCACACTTGTGTGTGGGGGAATTTCTGCACAGTCGAGTGGAGCCTATGATACTGTACTTGACAAATAGATTGTACTAGTACTAGATTATACTAGACCTACTAGATATGACTTCTACTACTACTACACAATTAGAAATATTTCATTTACCTTTCTAGCTGCCCTGAAATCCCACACGCTCAAAATTGGCCTGTCTTTAGATGCGATTACGAGTCTGTCCTTGGAAACACAAATGCTTCTTTCACAGCTGTATCCCGACTTGAACGTGGCTAAAGATGTACCTGTAAAGTGGTCACAGAGTGAAGCTGTCCAAAGTTGACCAGAAGTATCAGTAGTCAAAAGAGCCTCCATGGTTATATTCGAAAATGATCTCTTGAGCCTGTCTGTCATACCCCCATCGGATCACCAGCAGCTGTCGGACCGGCCCGCTTGCCGGTCGTTTTTGTGTATGCTCGCTATATATCCGCTACCCGATACCCGTTCGTCGGTACTCGAGTGTTCGCTGCATACACGTGAGTACAGTGCTCTCGCTGACCTACTCCACGTGTCTGAGCACATGTATGCAGCTATGGGGCGCCAAGTGTCGCATGGTCATTACGAAATCAGTCACTTCGACGACGACGAAATTGCCATTATTTTCGTCAAGATGATTTATTTCATCATGATATCAGTCATTTCGTCGTCCACGAAATATCGACTGATTTCGTTACGAATTATAGTAATTTTGTAAATAAATGAACATTTAATCGACGAAATCATGGCTGTGTCGTTACAAAATATCATAGGCTAGTCATTTTATAACAATTAAAATGAACATTTCATTGATTCGTAATGAAGTACACTGGACAGCAAAAGAAAGTTCCCACTTCTGTTAAAGACCGCATACAAAAATTCACCCCGTAGAAATATACAATTTTTGTACACAGGTGTGCTACAATGCCCCTTACTTATCACATGCACATAAGCAAGTAGTATTCATAACAATGAAGAACTTGGCATGCACAGCATCTTGGTCATTGAATCAAAAGTCCCTTTCACACCAGCACTTTCCACCATGCAAAACTGACCACTAAATGGACAACATTTTGAAACAACCGATGTGTCAAAGTGAACACCTGTTGTTTTGTTGTTTTTTATTCAAAATAATGTTAATGAGTGTATTCTTTATTTAGGGATGCTATCCTTCCTGATTATGCTAATTCTCAGAATAAAATCAGTTAGCTCTTTTAGACTGGACATTATTCTACTGGTCGACTAGCCCGACCAGACGCTGTGATAGGCCCTAATTACGCCGTGCGCGACGTACCTACGTACAGCGACCGGGCTGTGTATAGTTACTGGTCGACCAGCTTCCACCAGGAAATCTGTGCCACGTCTTAAGGCTTGTAACGCTCATTCTGTTACATTTGTGACTCTTGATTCAGTGACCAAGATGCTGTGCATGTCATTTTTTTCTTTGTAATAAAGATAATCACTTGCTATTGGGTATGTAATTACTAGGCCTATACGTGCTTTTATTGCAGCATACCTGTGTACAAAAATTGCATGTTTATTTCTAGTTGGTGAATATTTGTGTGCAGCCTTTGACAGAAGTAGGTACTTTCTTTTACTGTCCAGTGTAAAGAACGAAATAAACATTATTTCCAAGTCCATCGATGAAATGGCCATTTCCTAACAAACTCGATCCCTATGTTAATATTTTCGTTTCCAAATGATCGTTCGTTGACGAAATGAGTGATATCGTAACGAAATATTCCATGCGTGACTTGGCGCCCCATAGATGTTGAGGCTACTGCCCGTCAATAGATGGCGTGATTCTAAGTACAATATAAACAATGCAATGGGTAAGCACTATTTGGGCACCCGTCCCGCTTCATCATGAATATTCGTCATAAAACTCCAAACTCCAATTTTTTTATCATCTACATGTATCCGTAATACCTTGGAAAATCTAATACATGCAGGGGCGGCGCAGCCGTGGGGGCCGTGGGGGCTCGGGCCCCCACACTTTTTGTGCACCATACAAAGGAATACATAAGGTGTCATCACTTTGGGCCCCCACACTTTTTTCAACGCGGAAGTACGCAAGTGGCACTAAAATAGAAATAGATAGAGATCTTGAAGTATGGCGGCGGTAAGGTTAAGTGTTTTCTCTGAAGACCTTTTTTTGTTATAACACTCGGAAATGTGATGGGAGAGAATGAGCTGAGGACCTTTTTTTTTTTTTTGCTTGTCAGCTGAAGAAACCCGGAAGTGGACGGGGAGTGATGAGCTGAGGACCTCTTTTTTTTTTTTTTTTTTTTGCTTGTCAGCTGAAGAAACCCGGAAGTGAACGGGGACGGGGAGAGATGAACATTTTTCCATCTCCCGGCGAAACGTTTTTACATTCCCCGTTGATGCAATTTTTCGAGATTTTTAAATTTCCCGGCGATACGTTTTTACATTCTATGGCACGTACCCACCGTTCTTGGCACTTACTTGTACAGTATCTTACTGTCTGATGAATATTCATGATGAAGCGGGACGGGCGCCCAAATAGTGCTTACCTAAACAATGGGTGATTTCAAGTTTGGTGCTTGTTCTAAATTAATGCTATCAGAGAGTGAGGTGACCCGAGACGCCGCGGGAGATTCAAGCAAAATGTTTTGAATTACTAGTAATCAGCTTTCAAGTTTTATCGCCTATTAGGCATTTGTCATCAGAGTACAAGCACATGGCAACTGCTCTGCAAGAATTCTGCGGGAAAGTTTAATTTTGAATTATTTTTCCCACACTTTTTTATTGCATTTTTTTTTCATTCAGTGTGAAGTGTTTTCTGAATTCATCTCACAGCTTTAGCGGGCACTTAGCACGCAATATGTAGGCCTTATTAGTTCCAATAATATGCAAAAAAAAAAATGCAAAAAAAAAATTAGCTCAATTGTGATTTCAGGCGCCATTTTGAATGGGGAGGGGGTTCTGGGGTAAACTAGGACATCACCACTATGCCACTAAGTTCTCCCTACATTCAGTTATGATAAACATATATCAAAGATTTTCTTATCATTTTCTTTAAATTTCAGATGCTCTATATGCAACTTTCTGTATGTATTATAATGGATATATCACTCTTCATGAATATTCACACACTCACACACATAGGGCCTACGCGCGCGTGCACACACATACACACATATACACACGCACATACACACACATTATTAATGATATGCTTATTGTAATATTGCCAAGCCTCTAGTTTCTGTTTGTCCCACTTCACCCCAACCAATGTCCCACTTCTCCCAGGTGACCCAATTCACCCCGTTCAAGAAGTTTGTTTTGTTTTGTTTTTTTTTGTTCGATATCACAAAATGTAATGATACTTATAGGAATATGAAGTAACAACCCATTATGTGGCCTACAGCATCAGTAGTCTTTGGGTGCGATACACGAGTGCCCCATTCTAAATATCAGGAAAGTTATACGAGAAAATTCATCTTATCACAATTTTTGTCCCAATTCACCCCACTCCCCCCTAGACTACTAGAGTATGGGCCTCCCATCAGTATTCGTAATAATGCACTGTAAATGGAATTGTGTCAAGAGCATCCAAAGAATGAACACAAAAGCTGGGACTATGTTGTATTCATATTGAATAGATTAACGGAATTGGGGAGAAAAATGTATAGCTGGTCGACTTGGCATCATTATGTAAACAGAACCTTTTACAATGGACTTTTATGGGGGCCTTTAAGAGGCATCGTAAATTCTTCGTCTCACGGAAAGTTTTGATGAATTATTGTCACGAGAATCTCACAATTTCGAAACCACAACCACGAAATTCTTTCAATAAGTTTCTGGATATTATGTGCAATCTGTTCTGCAGGGATAATAGAATCACTAGCTGAACTCTGCAGTAGGGTTCAAGGATGTTTGTGTTGTACAAAAACGAACCAACACGTGGGCCATCACGCACGTGCCCAACTTGTCTATTATATAGTATTCATGTATATAGGTCAGCAATGTATTTTGCGTCGTTTTTTTTTTCTTTTTGTTTTCGCGAATGATTTCTCGTCTCGGTGTCAGTCGGGAAGGAGCGAGGCCTCGGCGGTCCCCCCCCCCCCCCTCTCCACCCTCCGGCATCCAGCGGTATGCACTTAGAATCGTATCATGTAATACTTAATGACTTTACATAACTCCTTGCATTTCATGTTTAGATGTCAAATGATAGGCTTAGAATGCTAATAACTGACATTGATTTAAAAACTCATTTCACCCACAACCACTGTGCGCTGTATATGCATGGCACGGAGAATTACTATTTTCTAGAAAGAAAAAATACCTCAGTTTCTAATTCTGTCACTGCAATGGTTCAAAATCACGAAGTGCATTAAAGGTTTTGCTCATAAATCATGGCGTATGAATCCTATATACCCACATAGGCTATAATCCTATTATAGTAATTATGCTAGCATTAACTTTTTATAGACCTTATAAAGGTTGTCTGCCGCTGGGATTAATAAACTACAGTCATGTTTTCATCAGACGTTGCAATTTGTGGTGGGCATGTTTAATCGTTTTTCCAAAGAATGAGTCTACGAGATTGGAATAAACTGAGAAAGCAATAAAGCGGATTTTTTTTTTTCATGCACTTTTTTTATTTGCTTCTGCAATCAAGACTCATGAGAGATGTGAGGTGTACGAGATATATGAACGTTGGTTAAAATAATCAGGGTTTTCACAAGAATCTATGATGATAAAACGGAGGGAAAATAAAAGATTTGCCTAAGGGCACTCATGTGATGCAAAATATAGATATTTCAAGCCACTGTCATGGTTATAAACAGTTTACGTAACCTGTTAGGCCTATGGCAGTCTAGAATGTACCTTTTCTCTCTGTGTAAATAGAAATATAGCTGTATGTGCAGGACATTAATCTTTGTTGTTTATATCGCGATGAAGAATAATGGATTTATCTTATTGGCTTTCTACTAATCTTTCTGTCGTAGACCGGATCAGCAATCTTACACTGAAATGCCTCGTGATATTCTTGATAGAAGATTATATTATCATATTGATCATGGACCAAATATAATGACTCGATACACATCGTCACGCGCTCATGATAGGCCTACTACACTAATTACTCTGTACAGAATGACTATCAAAATAATTTTGTGTGGGGGATAGCAAAGGCGACAGGCATAGGATAAAAGAGAAATGCATATAGTTCTTGTATAATGTGATGTATTCTAAAATTCTTCAGCGGTTATTCTAAATAGCTCAAGATTACGTTTATGGTGTTGACCATGTTGATGGCTCCCATGCGAATTGACACACGCAAATACAACAAGAGTGTGGTATTTGATGTTTTTTTATTCAATCAAAATCAAGATGTAGAGAACAGGCAGCATAATAAATATATACACTGAGCGTGTCATTGCAATGATTGGCAAACATATAAAATTATAATTAATTGTATTGTAATTACCCGACTTAGCCGAGTAAATTATCGTTCCATACCATTACAATACATTATAAACCAAGAATGAGATAGATAGACTGACAGGAAGATAGATTGATAGATAGATAGATGGATAGACAGACAGAGAGGAGATATAGATAGATAGATAGATAGATAGATAGATAGATAGATAGATAGATAGATAAATAGACAGAAAGATAGATAGATAGATAGATAGATAGATAGATAGATAGATAGAGAGATAGATAGATAGATAGACAGACAGACAGACAGACAGGAGATACAGATAGCTAGATACATAGATAGATAGATCAATAGAAAAATAGATAGATAGATAGATATATAGATAGATAGATAGATAGATAGATAGATGGATAGGCAAGGAGAGAGAGAGAGAGGTAGAGAACTGTATATAATTTGCATTTGATTGGAAATTAAATTTCCAGATGTCACAGAAAGCAGGCAGTATAATATACATGTAAAAGTACACCAAGTGTATAATTCTATACATATGAATATATCCTACGAATATTACACAACAACTATTCGATTTGGTAGAAAGAAGAAATACTTTTTCATCCTATCACAATGCAATATTTGGCGCCAAGAGATAGAATATATAATGAAATTGTGCATTGTTTGTGTCAGGGCCTAGTTAGCTAGCTATGTATAGATAAACACATAGAAAGACACGGGTCGAGAGCTGCAAAATGCTTAAAAGTACGCTAAGTGTATCATCCTTCTAAATTGGCAAACTTATAATGTACCCTATATCACTTTGGTTAAGAAAATTTGTCGTTCCAACATAATTATCACGGTGCATTGTTTGTGTCAAGATCCTAGCTGGAGCATATGGATAGATAGATAGATAGATAGATAGACAGATAGATGGATAGATAGATAGATAGATAGATAGATAGATAGACAGATAGATGGATGGATGGATGGATGGATAGATATAGATAGATAGATAGATAGATAGATAGATAGATAGATAGATAGATAGACAGATAGATGGATGGATGGATAGATAGATAGATAGATAGATAGATGGATGGATAGATGGATAGATGGATAGATAGATGGATAGATAGATAGATAGATAGACAGATAGATGGATGGATGGATAGATTGATATATAGATAGATAGATAGATAGATAGATAGATAGATAGATGGATGGATGGATAGATACATAACACACATACACACACGTGCACAGAAAAACTATTGCCTCGAGATCAGATGCAGAAAACAGATAAAACAGGGATGTCTTGTGAATTGGCAAACTTATTAATATAATACAAATGAATAATAATAATGAATAATGAATAACATCTATATAGCGCTTAATACTGATGTTTCTAAGCGCATTGATCCGGAAAAAAGAAAAAAAAAAGAAGTACAACATTAATACAACGTAATAATATTATCCGATTTGATGGAGAAAAAAATTTTCCAACCAACTACTTTGCATAATATTGTGCCGAGAGATATTAGAAAAAATGGCGCATTGCTTGTGCCAAGAGCTAGCTATCGATAGATAGAAGAAATATAACACTTTGGTAAGTACTAGTACACCAAGAAATGTGCCATCCCAATAAATAAGACTGGCAAAGGTACAACTAATACAATGATGATCACGGGATTTGGCTGAGTGAAATGCCGTTACAACCGATCACAGTGCATTGCTTGTGCTATGTGAGGTGGATAATAGATGATATAAAGAAAGAAACAATGTACAGTATATTGCTTTCGTACCAAGAGCAAGATTGACAGAAAGCTAGTGAAATTCCGATGTAGTTACCATTAGGATTGCGCTTTGGTTGAATTTGTTTGATAAGTTGCTCTACGGGTGAATAAACCCAAAGCCGAATACTTATAAGTTGACATAATATTAGAACATACACTTTTACAAGTAAGATGACAGCTATCTGCACCAAATGAAACTGGTCTGGTGCGTAAGTGAAAGATGATATGAAAATAATATGCATGGCATAGATACGTAATCCATTTATCAAACAGAGTGTATCAACATTCTCAATTCATAAAGTTTATACAATTGCCGACTGCCAAATCTAAAGACGAGCATTATTCACACAGAGATTCTTACACTCGATTAAATCGACTAATAACGAAGGAGTTATATACGTAAAGACTTCATGTCTCCATCTCAAATTGCAAAGAAGATTGTGAATGCAGCAATTAAGAAATGAAATTTGAGAGATTTGAAATTTGAAGAGAAATTCGAGATATATATAATAAGGACGCGTGAGAACATTCGCTTCAATTAATCAATAAAATTTGTATTACACTTTGTCTACAGTTAACATGATGCCAACATCAAAGTCATCATCAGATGCTATCGTAAGGTGAAGATGACTGATGACACAAGACTATCTTCACCTCTGCCCATCTTGATACCAAACGTTTTGACATGATTGTCGTGAACGAGTCCTTGAGATTAACACAGCATACGTGCAGCAAGTGTGATTATTCACAATATTTAGAAAGAATCATATTACTAGTAGTGTATTTCTTTACTTTTCCTGTAACGGTAACATCAGCTTAAGAAAGTGCACCATCATTGAGGTAAGACTTTGGTTCGAACATCGTGTCTTGAGCATCGTGATCAGGCAAGGTTTTCTGCACTGTTTGCGAAGTGCTTATCGGCTACATTCGACAGACCTGCGTCGATTAATTTCTGCCTCAGTAACCATGGCAACGACTTCTCCCCGTCCTCTTCCACTCCTCTCCGCCAAGCTCGGAGCATTTCTAGCGCGCCTCCCTTACTTCCGGCGTACAACCGCCTGATCTCTTCCGCGTTGAAGCCGAAGGCCACTCCAAGGTTCTGCATGATGTCGGCACTTCCCGCGATATCCCTCGCCACACCCTTCATTGTGGTCTCAAAGTCAGTTGGTGCCGAGTTGTGTAAGATACTGCAAAGTAAGCAAGATAAGATCCTCTCACTTATTAGACATTGAAAGAGAAGGGATTTTCGTTTTAAAAGTGGAGATAGAGTGACAATAGGTCGTTAATTTCCATAGTTTTCTATATTATACAGATGTACGTACAGATGTCAAACGACATTTAAAAAGGTTTTTTTGGGGGACAAAATGTTAAGTATTCTAAATCTTAAATCTTCACTAACAGGAAAACAAAGCACACTATGCACAAAGTCTTGTTCCCCTTCTTATTGCTTTATGGCTACATTATATTTCACTTTTGACGGAGAAGTATTCGTGTATGCTTCAAATGGTAATCGAATGAAATTTCGTAGCAGGTTCCTACTCAGTACGTTGGAGGAATGATTGATACATGTTATGACAACGTAATGACAATGTAATGTACCTCGGTGAGAAAATATTTTGTCATGCCTTGCTAATCAGTGACACAGGTGATTTTATTTTGTATAAACCTTTAGTGAAAGCAGACAAACCTCTCCTTTCCCTTTCTCCTTGCAACTATCCTATCTCTATGCAAGTCATCCCTCCCTCCTATTCCCCTTCCGATGTATATTATATTATGTTATGCTACGGGGGCTGCACGCAAATCAAGCCACGCTTATAAATGCTGCAGTCCCTCTGTATTATTCATTGTTGTATGTTTTGTTGTACTCTTGCTGTACATTGTACAAAGGCAATGAAGAAGAAAATGCAACTTATATCTATGTTTGTATATGAATATGTATGTACATGATGATACAGAAACCAATAAATCAAATCAAATCAAATCAAATAAAAAAATGTTTGCCTTTTAAAAGAAATGTGTTGAGGATCATGGCAGTATGATTTGGACCGTTTACTTCCGGGAAAAAAATGCCCCGAGTCATACTGATATGCAGTTTTCTCTGAGGTTATTTAGTTATCATTCAAACAAACCTGTGACATTTCATCTCCATGACGTTCTATATAATATAGTGTGGAAATGCGTGTTTGTGAGTATCTCTGTGTGTCTGTGCAATGTCGCACTTCTGTGCACGTATGCAAACTGACACACTTACACGCACACACACACACACACACACACACATTTTTCCAAATGTCTGTCTTATTTCATTCGTTACTAAACATTTCACTTTGAATGTTTAATTATGCAAAATGAATATAAGAAACATTATAATTAATCATCTCCTCTCATATCAAGGTACACTTGAATCATTCTTCCTGAATATTAAGGTAAAAAAATAAATGTCCAAAATGTTCGATATAATAACTATATAATAATATCACACATCCACAAAAGTAAACAAACAAACAAACAAAGCATGATACATTGCTTACAAGGTCAAGACGATAGGAATAAGTGGTACCCCAGCCAACACGTAAAAGGTGAGAGTCGGTAGCGTGTGCACGGTGTGCGCGTAGACACCGAATGACATGACCTTTGCGATGAACTTCACCGTGTTTCCGATGCACGCCCCGTAAGTGAAGACGGACGCTGGACATAATAGCATGGTAGAACAAGGATAATTATTCACGATGTCACAGATATATGGTTGTATATTCAAGGAAAGTAGAGTGAGGTGAATTTTGAATCTTTATCAACTTTGGTTCTTTTGAAATTGCAAAGATGCAGTTCAGTCATGTCTGTGAAAACATCTTTAGTTGTATTTTAGTAGGCCTAAAAAGGGCAAATACTATTTCGTCATGATATCAAATACACATAATTGTCATAGACAACCTAATAACCTTACGGATCTTTATATGCTTTCTTTATTGAGTCTACCAAAAATGTCAGACGGATCCTTATACCTAATGAAAAGCTATTTTTCACCTGTTCGTTCATGAAAAAAAAAATGGAAGCAATATAATGTTATATGGGTATGTATGTGTATAGACATAGGATAGGTACATAATATGTATATTATGTATGTGAGCATGTATGCATGTATGCATACCATGTGCCTTACCATTACTGTGCACAATTATTAGCCATGATATATTTTGTTATTTCATGTCAGATAACCTCATGCAGAATACTTTATATTCATTCATTACTATTTTCATAGTGCATATTCGGTCATTACTATGGCAAAGGCAATTGAACGTGTTAACTTTAATATTATTATCATATCATATTTATTATCATTACTATTATTGTAAAGTAGTTGGAGTGGTACACATACACTCTGTAATTTTCCCCTTTCCCCCTACCCTTCCCTATCTCTCTCTCTCTCTCTCTCTCTCTCTCTCTCTCTATCCCCTATTCTATCCAGAGTAGCTAAGCATAGAGTCTCCATACCGTCAAGCCTCGGCTTATTTTGGAGACCCTTCTGTTTACCCTAAGCTGTTTGTATTTGTCTTGTTTTGTACTAAAAAACAATGTGTTCGATATACTGTTTGTCATAAATGACTTGTACATATCTGATGTAACGGAATTAAGCAGAAATAAATCAAATCAAATCAAATCAAATCAAATCAAATCAAATCAAATATTTCTCAGAATAGGCCACTATACAATGCTAGATAGATGGTGTATTACAAAAGTTAATATTGTACTTATTATCACTATAATTATTTTATGTATAATAACGTGACGACGTACAGATTGCATTGCAGTAAATAATTTGCATTGCAGTACACCAATTTCTAACAGTTTTGTAGATTGAATGGTTGGAATGATAGTATGAGATAATATACGATGCAATGGTCTTTGAAATTTTATAAATTATTGTATTCCAGGAATGGTCTTGAGGTTACAAGCACATAATAGAGCCTAATGTTCAGCATCAGCAATGATCAGCCTTTCTGATGTCACAGTGTCGCCTTCGCGGAAATTTCTGAAATGAAATTCTTGAAATTTTTGAATAAAAATTAGAATATATAAGGCACGAGTTTCTCTGGCAAGTTTTTGTTTTATTTTTTATTCTTTTATTTTTATTTTTTTTAACCTTAACAGGTGTGTACGACCATTAGGGCTTGGCCTGATAAAATTGCGGGTAGTAGGACCTACCCGATTACAGTGGGTTATTCCGAAAGAGTCGTTATTCTGAAAGTTATTTTTTAAATCCGAAAACGCGATAAGGTTCGTCATTCAGAAGGTTCGTTAGTACACACGTTTCTGTTTGATTTTCGGATTAACGAGCATCTATAGGAATACGGAATTTGTGTGTTTTAGAATAACATCCCTTCCGAATGACAAGCGTCACCCGTGTGAAGATGAATTGGAGAACTGGGGCCACCCTTGAAGATTGCTATGGAGGATTAATCTCTTACCTTGCTCGTGCTCGTCCACCATCTTGGACATGAGACCGCGGACTAGCGGGGCGATGAAGCTGGACATCGCACCGGCTACCACGCCTGTATAGACGACGATGACGGGTGGTAGGAACAGAAATTTTAAGGGAGAGAGAAAAGATCAGCGTACACGGATTATTAAAGTAGATGTATTCAATACACAGGGGCGTATAGACAGCGGGGGGAGGGGAGGGGGTATGCATCCCCCAGTTCACAAGGTGGGGAGGACATTGTATAATCATTAAAAACAAAAATACATAAGTTCCACACTCTCTCCTTTGTTCCAGCGCTGTAAACTTAGTACACATGAAAACACACACGCGGAAATAGAGGTGATTATATTGCAGATACCACAACAATTATAGCCATTCGTAATGTCCATCAACATTCATATTTTCCCTTCTTTTTGATTGAAAATTTTCCAAATATTCACATACAAGTGTGCACCAGATCGTTCAATTTCAGTTCTAAAAATGCAAAAGCTCTATTCGTGTTGGAGGGGGATACACCCTTCCACATCCTTCCCATATCTATCCATTTACGTAAAGCAATGACGCAGACGCGGAAAATGACGCGACAAAATACCACATTAGCCATTCACGTTGCATTGAATTTTCATTTTTCTTACTAAAACCAGGGAGGTGTGAGACACACCTCCCTGCTAAAACTTTTCGATTGACAATATTATTTCAAGCCTCCCTAGAGAAGAAAGTGTGTACCAAATCGGCGAATTTCAGTTTTAAAAGTGTTACAACTCCATACCCTCCCCTTTGGTCCACTTCCCATAATAGACTCATAGTACAAAATGAAGACACACACACGGATTGCAGATTGTACTACTAAGCCATGTCCTTGATTATTAGTTTTTACTATCTTTCGATTAAATTTTTCCAAATACCCCCCCCCCCAAATAACGCACTAGATTATTGAATTTCAGTGCTAATAAAATGTTAAATACCCCCTCCCTACCTGGAGTATTTCCCACAAAACATTGAATTATTCTTCCTTCCACTTTTCATAGATAGATTGTGCTCATTAATGTCCTGATGTAAATTTGGGAGATGTCAATTAAAATGGGCTGGAATAACACTACAAACGACGACCCCCTTGTACGGCTTTTCTCGGGGACTGCATTGTCGACTTTATTCATCTCTCGCATTATGTGCACAATAGAAGTAAGCTTCTTTTTCATTAAGGGGGGGGGCACAAAAGGATGCCCCTTCGAGGCGCTGTTTAGTTTTGTATTTTGAAAGCCTTTTCTTATCGGCATGACGGAATAGCATACTATCGTTTGTCGACAGACCTTCTCATCATGCGCATGCATTACATGAGAAAAGTGACTTTTCTTTTTTTCTCTCTCAATTTGGGTTCGAATGACTCAAAAAACAGGTGACCTCTTGAGTGGCGTATTAGTTTTGTATTTTGTTAATGACATTAATTAAATGCTTTGTCGACAGCATTTTAATATTTTTCGCATACCAGCGCATAATTTGCGTATATATAGGCAGGCGGGTTTTTCATTTGTGTGTGTATGTGTGTGCGTGTGTGTGTGTGTGTGTGTGTGTTTTGTTTTTGTTTTTGTTTTTGTTTTTTTTTTGGGGGGGTTATTTTTTTTTTTGAAAGGAGGGGGGGGGGGGTTAAAACTAAAGGCCCGAATTCACGAAGGTGGTACAATCTTTGTCCATGAACAAAGATTTTACCACCTTCTTGAATTCAGGCCAAAGGGCCGATCAATTTCGAAGACTGGAGCAGTGAGAAGGGCACAAGACTATAAAGCAACACGCAATTTGGGGTACATTTTCAGTTAGGAGGCACTAGACTACCCGGGTATACCCAATTTCGATCACAGGGGTAGGCTCCTATAGCTACTTTTCTATGTGGTGAGTCAAAATCAGAAAAATGGCTCATTTTGGTTAGTCCCAAAGGGGGGGGGGGAGGGGGAGACTAACCCTCAGGGGTTTGGAGATGCAGCATTTATAATGCACGACTGCAATCACACAATCCTGCAATCACAATCCTCTGTTCATTTTTCCCCTTTATCTCCTTCTGGTAAAAGCCCGAGTGCAAAACTGTATGGTGCACAATATCTTACCATGGGCTGCACGAATTGACAACACACACACATCAAAGTGCAAACAAGGAGACTGGTTCCATGTTAAGCTTAATTCTTTCCTACACGATACCTGACAAATATCATTGTCATGGTAATTCCTTCATAAGTCATTTTGAACCATGATTCCCAGTACATTGAAAATGCTGTATGACCTAGTTTAGTTCATGATCTCCAACAGTTCCTTCTATAGGTGAAATCAGCTATCCAGTATTCTTTACAAAACTCTTTCATAAGATTTACTTTCATGCCCTTCACCACTGTCCATTAGTCGAGTTTATTAAATCTGAATGGTGTTTGCATTTTCATTTTCCTGCATTCCAACAATGATAGATGATCTACGGTATAATACAGTATTCACTTCTAGCGGTGGGATGCATATTATCCTAACAAGCATCGTTGATTAAACACAATAATATGACTTGGTCCAGTAAAAATTCCGCGAGAGTTGCCTGAGGGGCTTTCATCCATGCGGAGTTTTTTTTTCTTCATTCTGAATTATATACGTATCATTTTTTTTTTCATTGGTGATAGATTGTCGCCACGTTCATTACTATACCAATACATATTGACTGTGTATGTAGAATAGATGAACGAACAAGACTGACTATATAGAAGCAAATTTTCAACATACATCTTAATACCTCTAACTCTTTTCCCCCTCTGGCTTGCAACATTTCGTATCTTCGTGTGAGAGCTTCGATCAACAGCGATGTAAAATAAGTTATAAAAGTGAGTCTAAACTCGTGTCAACCGATGTTTTGATGGTTTTAGACTAACTATTCATTTGTTATTTCTATTCATTGAGAGCATGGGCATAGCGTGACCAAGCGCAAAAGAAAATTATGGGCCTACTGGTGAGTAAGATAACCACACTTACTTATATACAGAACCGTTGTAGTCTTTGCAAAAGCCGTTACCATGCTCATTGCCATCGCACTGAACAAGCTGGCGTACATCATCCAGTAATCATTGCTGAAGTAGTAGACTAACTGTCCACCGATAATCGATCCTGCAATGCGCCGAAAGAAAACACAAAATTGTCAATCATCTTTCCTCAGTCAGTATAAAATCACGGATTAGTCATCCTTCAAACCGATTCGTGCAAAAACATGCAGAGTGAGATATTATTAGAGAGAGAAAAAAACATAGAGTGAAATAGAGAGAAGAGACTGTATGCCCTGTGCAAGCGTATACTCCGTCTATCAATAGAAGTACAATCTATGAAATTTGCTATTAGAAAAAAAACACTACTATGCAAGTAATTACAATGTCTCAAACATATCTATCACCAGAAATGGCGTTCACAGAAATGTCTTTCAGAGTAAACACGAGGTAGAAACTTGGTAAGAACGGGACTGCTGTAAATCTTTCCAATACAGAGTTTCATAGTCGGCGTTCTTGTTTCTGCTTTTGTTAACGTTTGACACGTCCCCTATACCTCCATCCCATCCTACCCGTTTGATTCGAGATGAAATTGACCTTTATGACTGTAAGTGTGTATCATTGTCTTTCCAGTGCAGATATATAATCCATCACAAGCCAATTAATGAACCAGGTTTTATTTACTGTTCATCAGGGCGTCACATATTTCCTGACATAGATAGAAACTACGTCTTTGCCCGTCCATGCTTACCTACTCCCGGAAGCACCAAGGACGCAGCTGAGAAGAAGCCAACGTCGAGGGCTGACCAGCAGAAAGGCTCCGCGAGCCCGTGGAGCACGACGACGCTCTGACAACCGGACACGCTGATGAGGCCGAACAAGAGCACGCAGCCTGCGGCGACCAGCTTGGCGCTGCGGGAACGGTTGGCAAGGCTGAAGAGGCTGCAAGTACTACCCGTCCCTTTTCCCTCCGCTGCATCCGTCGCGGCGGCAGTCGTTTTGACAGCGGCATCCTTGTCCTTATCGACTGTTTCGATCAGGATAAATGGCGAAGCAGCGTACAATAATGCTAAAACCAGCAGAATGAGCGATAGCCAATACGATGATTCGTATCCGAAGTAAGAAATGAGATACCCATTCGATATCTGACTGGATCCGTTACCAAAAAAATACACGACCTCGGTGACTGCAATCCGCAGTGTCCTTTGTTTTTTGTCCGTGGTGTCCGCTATGTACGTTTGGGCCCCGGCGAAGAGGAGAACCACGCCACCAGATATCCCTTGGAACAACTCGGCAAGGTAGAACGTCCACAGAGGAAAATGAAAGTAAGAAATGAGAAGGAACAAGACGCACTGAACGATGAACCCTACACAGGGCACCAGCATTGTGACCTTTCTTCCGACGACGTTACTGATGGCGCCAACGAAAACGGTGGTGAAAAACGCGGGAAACGTCGAAATCGCGTAGAGGTACAAACTCCATACGGCCGTCTGACGTTGAATCTCGTCTTCAACCTCAGTGTGATTGGCATGGGCGCACAGCGACTCAGTCGTAGAGTTGGTTACGCCGAAGCTAAAGGGCTGGTGATGCTCCTCGCTGATGCGAGCTTTCAGGTACTGCAGCCTCGTTACGATCATGGCTTTCCTGGCCAGTGCTACGAACAGCAGTACAGGCTCGACGGTGATCCACCTTGATCGAGCACGAGCACGATTTCCATTTCCTTTCAGGGCGTCCTCAACGACCTCACGACTTTGGACTTCATCCGCGAGGGACGGCGACATGGCCGTGCAAAGTAACGCCGCGCTCTCTTCCTAAGTCCTGCAAAATATCACATAAAAAAAGAAAGTAATTATCTGTAATTGCACAGTTTTGCAATTTGCATACTTGTTACAATCGTTGTACTTTTGTTTGTTTGTTTGCTTGCTTGCTTGTTTATCTATTTTTCTATTAATTCTGTCCGAAAGCTACGATGAAAAATGTACATAGGCCGACTCATGCAAAATCAAAATATTGAATTCATTAAAAATTAACTCATTTTCCATTTCAGAGTCATTTTCTTTGATAAGATCTATCTCTGCTTTTTCAAGGGGTCCTGTAAATTACATAAACATCGACAAAACGTAGACATAATTCATCCCAAAAAGGCAAGTGAATACACCAATAGAATTAACGTAAAAGCACATCGACAACCAATCGGCGACCAAAATTTGCACAACGGTGCAGACCGGTTAGCGACCGGTTGCCGACAGGTAGACGACGGTTTCCAAACCATTTGGCGTCAACCGACCGAGCCTTGCTGGAACTTGCAAACATTTTGCTAAAAACAAAAACATCAGGACAAAAACAAAACAAAACAAAGCAAAAAAAGAATGAAAATGAAGATGAATAGGTGACTGTTTCACAGAAAGGTTTAGAAATGGCATCTGATTTGCGACTTCATGAAGACCACTAGAAATCGGTCGCCGATTGGTTGGTTAAATCTCGTCGGTAATCACTGTGTCTTGGCAAATCAAAATTAATGGTCAGCAATTGGTTACCGAATAAAGAGCTCCATGCTACGGATCAGAATTCACTGAATACCAGTTCTGGATAGTTTGGCGACCTATCTACGGCTTTTTACGACCAATTAAGTTCTAGAAAAAAAAAACACTTTTGGCGACAGACTTGGTCTGGAAAAGGATTTTCGATGCAGCATCGCAAACCTCCAGCGGGTATTTTCACGATAATCAAATAATCATTATTTGTTCCTGGTTTAGGAAGAGCAAGTGCATCACCTGTCCTCAAACCATAACTACAAAACACTCACTTATGTCACTTTCTTCCATAGGTCTTAGTGCCGTATTGTGTAAACTCTTATAAACAAAATTATGATATTGCATGTTTCAATCTTCGCATTTCCAGTAGTTTTTTTAGTTTACGGCGAGACAGATGGGTGATTGAGGTGAGATGTGAACGTTTCTATAAAAAATGCTCTGGGATATAACCTCCCCAAAGAGCTACTAAGTAGCTCTTTGCCCTAAACCTTCCCTGGAGGTGCTACCTTGCATGCGCCCTCACACCTCATTACAGCAGATTAACAAAGTGTTAACCACTTTTAATTTCTAACAAAGACAAGCAAAACATTTAGTACTTCAACTAAACATTTAGTTTTAGCAAAACGTTTACCATTCTAATGTGGAACGGATAGAAATCAATGATTGAAAACACGAATGATTGAAACATCATTCTGATGTGGACATTATGCAAACTCACTTTTTTAAACATGCGCAAAAAGGATCCGCCGCAATGCAGGAAAATGAACACACTCCCAAAGTACAGTCTGTGTGACCACTCTCTCTCATTACTAAAAACGAAGAGGACTTGAAATGCTGTCGTCCTTCTCTGAGTAACGTTGATCTCTCTTTGAAACGTCAAACGGGGGCGCTCAGTTGGCATGTCGCATTTTCATATGACGTCACTCGTGGTTTTACAGTGATAACAAAATACAATAAAAGATTTTCGGCAAAGTCGGAGAAGGAAAGCTACGCGTAACTCGGTGCGCTCAAGCGAGGAAGAGGCAGAAAGGTGTACGGTGGTTTTATTCTGATCAATTTCTATGAAGCCTGTTCATATCCTTACTCGTCGTTTATTATGTGTTTGTTTCCACTTTGTGAAATTTTGTTAGTGTCTTTGCTCGTTACTTGCTTGTTTTTATCGACAGATAAAAACAAGCAAGTGAGTTGGCTCAGTCTGTAGCGCGTCTGCCTGACGATCCTTTAAGGGCCAGGGTTCGAACCCGAGTCTGGACTGAGCAATGTTGTGTGTAGAGTGATAAGCATAAAGATAGTAGAGATAACTAATGCGTCTTTGGCATATACCGTCCCCTCTAGCAAGACGCAAAACACTCTGTCCCTCGGATAGGACATAAAATTGAGGTCCCGTGTATGAGAGAGTAACAACTCATGCACGTAAAAGATCCCGCTCATTCATTCATCGTAAAGAGCAGGGTGTTTAACCCGATGAAGTGGTCTCACCTCACATCCAACTGGACCCCATGGAAGACCAGCTTAACGTAGCTGGATATGGGCTCTCCAGCCAGCTTCTCAGATGGAAATGAACAAACAAACAAAACAAACAGACAGATGATATGAGGTGCAGATTTTTTTTTTATTCTCGGGCATGACAACGAGACTACTCAAACAAAACTTAGATTATTTCAGTAAGCTTGTGTCTATCACTTTCCAGATGACTTCATTAATCTATCTAAATCATGAATCTGCTGGTAATGGGTGTTCAAACCATCATACCGGGTGATGTTCGTTATTCCGAAGGTTCGCTATTCCGAAGGTTCGTTATTCCGAAGGTTCATTAATCCGAAACACACAAATTCCCTATACCTAGAGGTTCGTTAATCCGAAAATGAAAAAGGGTTTGTTAATCCGAACAATTGTGGCGTTACTCCGAAGGTTCGTTATTCCGAAGATTTGTTAATCCGAAAATGAAATTCGGAATAACGAACCTTCGGAATAACGAATCTTCGGACTGAAGAGCCTTTGGAATAACGAACCTTCGGAATAACGAGCTGTAACCGTTTATACCGTCGCAGAATAACTCTGACTAAGTAGATTTCAACCTCAGGGATAGCTGTACGTTCGCCATTTCGTCTTTCCTGCTGTGAACGTTTTAAAAAAGGTAAATGCTTTTTCACAGAAAACCGGAAAGGAAAGCAATTTGCCTGAATATCTTACAACGTTAAGAAAATTGGGAGTCAGTAATGCATTAATTTTGCAGTAAACATGCAACAGGTAATCGATGTGTGTAGTGAATAGGGTTGGAAAATTATTATTGTCAATTCTATTCCTTGTTGGAGCCATCAACTTCGGATATAGACGAAGAACGTTATGGAGCGTTAGAATTCCAAAAATGTAAATACCGAAAATACCTTGGTCACAACCACACTGACAGACACATTTCATGAGACAATTATTTCATCGATTCACAAGACGTCATTCTAACATTATGTTTTTTAACATGATATATAGTTAAACTCGAATTCCTTTCTCTCTTAAAGTGCATCATCACGACTCTACGATAATTTCATTCTGAGGGAAAAACAATATTCTTTTCACTTCAATTCGAAAAAGATATGAATTTTGGTGAAGATCTTTAATAGGCGTGTCTTTACCATCCAATCTACAACTGTGATTTGCATACTCTCTCTGTGTTATGTTAAGGAGCTTTAATTGAAGTTTCTCAGGCTATATTACGGAAAAGAGAAATTGGAAAGGGATAGTAAGACAGAGAAAACGAAGACGAGTGTATATATGTGTGTGTGTGTGTGTGTGTGTGTGTGCGTGCGTTTTCTTTTGTCATTAAAAAGTGAGTGTGTGCAAGTGTGTGTGTGTGTGTGTGCTAGTATGTGTGTGTGTGTGTGCGTGTGCGTGCATGTGTGATGGAGAGTGAGAGGGACGGGCTCGTACGAGATATAGTCGTATCATCCGATCTACCATGAAACCATGCTTCAATTTCAAAAGCCTGATGTAAGCTATTATGACTATCCTTTATTGACATGGAAGCCAAAGAAAAGAGCGACGCTAACGGTGAGATATCGATCGATGTCTCTACAAAAAAAAGAAGAAAGAAAAAAGGATGACAGTCAAAGCGACGGCACTCTACAGAGAAGCTCTGTGACGTAAATTTGTTCATTGTTGAAAAGGGGGTGGGGGTCCATGGGGAAAAGAAGAACGCGTCACAACACGGTCGATTTCCGTTTCGCGAGAAAAATTCTTGTTTCTTATCGACAGGACATTTTCCTTGATCTTAACGTCATAGAGCCTTGACCATTGTCAATGTCTCTTCGGTCGAGGACAGTCCAATGGACAACTACCTTCTGCATATTGATGATGAAGAGCTAGATACCTGGTAACAGTCAATGCGATGAATTCCTAGAAGAGTGCGTCATGCTGTCCTGCTGTTTACAAAACACATTCCTTCTGGTAATAGCAACACGAGAGGAAAATATTTTTATTTCAACTTGATTTCATTTTATTCATCTTTATAGCTTTTGAGGTTAGCGTTATGTCACAGTGGTCGTAGTGGAAAGTTTGAAAGAAAGCATTTGAACAAATCAACAGAAGTCAAAGTATAGTTGGATTACAGGATGGTCTTCACGTATAGAAGGAAACAAAAAATTCAAATCTTTATCATAATGGAGTTTTCAGAAATGTTTAGCAGCTTCTTGGGTTTCTTTACGGCGTTCCTGTTGTTGAATTCTGTTCTCGATGTCATTTGACTCGATCTAATGATGATGAGTATGCAGTTATTATAGTTTCCTGTTTTCATTTCAAAGAAACTTCAGAAAGAATTAAGGCATCTTCACTCTATGTTCAAGTTGACAGTGACAGAGAAAGTCCAAGCGAAGAGAATTATACAGAGCAACAAATTGATAGATAGATAGATAGATAGATAGATAGATAGATAGATAGATAGATAGATAGATAGATACAGCTGAATGATTAGATTCATGAATTAATAGACGCAGGTGAGAACCTATCTAAGTCACTAAGTAAATAATTTAAACAATGATTACTAATGACGTGAAAGAAAAAAAGTACGCCACATCAACCCTTGGAAATTGGGTAGTTTAATCTTTGGAAATGGCAATTTCTATTCTCGAGATTAATAAGGGAGTACTTTTGAATTGCTATTTTTTTTTTAATATTACTTTCAGGAGGTAAACAAGAATCAATTATGAGCTTATTGTGTATACACTTGAAACTCCCTCAAACAAGACTTGAGTAATCACTTTCATTAATTTTCAGTTTTTGTAAATATACTTTGACTAGTTAGATCATTCCTACATCTTTTGCAGTTAAACTAATAGTTTTTAGTTAATTCTTTTCAATTCAGATCAAATCTTCGTGACATTCCTGACGTCAAGACATTAGAATCACAAAGATAAGAAGCTGGGTATGATAGAAAAAGGTAAATATGTCATACTCTCCATATTTTTCATTTCCGGGTATGTTCACTCCATACAGAAAACTGTAAAAATATTAATGAGTTGCTATTCCTACTAACCGTGACCAGAGTGTGAGGTGAAGTTGTGTTGTCCCTTTGGAGTCGAGAGGAGATTATGGCGCCATTAAATCTTCAGACGTATTAGGGCCTAATTTTTGGGACAAATTATAGGTTTCGTGAAAACACATGAAACATAAAACCAAGCATTTTCCTACTAGAAGTCTGGATTGATGGACCCAATGATTTTTTTCGGTTCTTCTTTGCAGAAAATGCCTTCTAATTATCATGCAAGACCACAAGCAAGCCGACAATAAGTATCTGAACGTCAGCAAGTCATAGGTCATTTTAGCCCTCCACTTCAAATTAAGCTGTAACTGAGGTGGAACTGAGGTACACTAATGTCTTGGTGTATTTGAATGAAAACTATGGCTACCAATAAATGGAATTATTCCAGCAGGTGCATTAAGGTAGGACCTACAGGAGAATGTTTTTTTTTTTTCAACCAAAATAACAAATCCATTTTGCAGCACTTGCATGCAAATTTACCTCTTTGTACATGGCAGTTTTTAACAGATCTCAATCTAATTAAAAGATTAATCCACATTTTGAAAAATCTATGGATCAGACTCTCAGAGGTCATTTGGAAACCATTCGCATTATTGCTGACTGATGATGAACAGTGATGGCACCAACAGTAGGATCAGGGACTCTGGTTCCACCTCCCGCCTGGTTAAGGATCTTTGACTGCACTCTCAATGGTAGAGGGCGTGGTATGTTCAATTATTCAATAATACACCTCTCTGGCCACATCTGTTGTTCGTATTCTCTTCTCGGAAGATGTAAGTGTTATTGCTTGAATGTGTTTACAAGATGTTGACCTATCTAGACCATTAAATGTGAGAATATTGGCGGGTGATATTGTAAATGGGGCTTCTGAGTGATAAAGATGCATCCATCATTACACCATGCATCCCATGCAAGATGTTAGTTTCGCATATATTCAGCAAGCAACCACTGACACAGTCCCATACCTTGCATTTTGTGTTCCTTCCAAGAATAACGTACAGTGCAATGCAGTGTAGACCGACATACCCATATCTGCCTCTTTGTTGTTGTTCGGTGGCCTAGCCCAGTAGGGGCCTGTTAACTGTTACCGGTACTGTGCGGTCAGTAAATAATATGATTGGCCCCTCACAACAGACAGATACATATCTTCCATTCACTCTGCTGCATGCTGTGCGGACTTACTCGCTCGACGCACAACGACATTCAGACAAGTAGGACACGTCACGGACACGGGGTAGAATCACTACTACTACTTAGGATTTCCCATTTGTTCCCCTTTTATCCATTTTAACGTTAATTAAATAGAATCAGAAACAGTTCTAAATTCAATTTACATGTAACCAACCGTGATTGCCAACACTTATCAGATCAGACCCAAGGACAGAGTTAAGCTCATCAATTCATGATTTATTCCTCGAGGCCTATAATATACATAATACACTGCACTATTTTGCATGCTTTATTGGTTGATACAGTCTTGGTAGCAGTTCAAACCGCTGCGCTGAACATGTGTGCAGTGTGTGCAAATATGTGTACTCTTTAAAAACACAACCTGCCTGCCCATGATTTGACCACAACGATATCCAAAATTCAACGGCCTGCTACATGTAGTATCTACATAATGTATACGCTTTTGCGCACAGTTGAACCCTGGCCTGCCAGGGCAGGTTGAACTGTGATGCGGGCTACAGTATAGTATAAGCTGACCGCTGTTAAGTAGTGTTATTTTTTTGCGTAGGCCTGTGCCTACAGATATTTGCGAATGGGAGACTTGTGAATTGATAACGCTATCACTTCTTCAGCCTATTTGCTTTCATGTATGTCATCACCACCAATGAAATATGACTTTTTTTTTGTGCCAACATGTTTTGTGAAATTATGTGGGTTTTTTTTTATAAAACTGCTATCATTCTGTTCAGATCATATATGTGGATATTGCACTTTTAGAAATGCTTGCACAGTATTTGCACAAGAGGGCCACTGCAAGTCATTAACATTTCATTGTGAACACTACATTTTGAGCCACTTATTTTCTGCTCAATCCTTACACCAATTAACAAATCTGACCCTCATGCGTCAGGGGTAAGCTTGTGAGGATTGGACTCTCAATCATGCTTTCATTTCTATCCATCCTATTTGAGCCGTTTGACAGTCTGTAACAGATAAGTTATCTATGACTCTAACATTAATTTGTCATTTTAATCTCTCTCTGTCTGTATGTTTTACTTGCCTCTCTAACCCTTCACTGTGATCACTAAATACATTTTGTGCCATTACAGCGAAATGATTCATTGATGTGTATGAAGTCTCGGTCACAACACGCCATATTTGCAAGCGGTTGCTGTCTACTAACAAATATGTGGGCAAAATTTGGGGATCCGTACGTAGTAAGTACTACGAGTACCGCCTCAATACGGATTTTGGACCATGCAGACACCCGTAGCACTTTTAGAACATGGAGATGCATTCGGGCTATGGATTCATACTAAATATTTATGGGTTGATGTACTCTCTCCCTGCTCTTGCCACTCCCTCCCCCCCTCCCCCACGTTTTCAGAAAAAAACTTGAATGCCTTCCTCTACACCAAAAACATACCGACTAAGAACACGCACCGTGGGTTGTGACCGGGGCTTTAATGACTGGATTTTGCTGGTGTACACACTTGTATCAAATCACAATGCATTCTACTTTTGCCTCTCTCTCCCTATTTGTGCGTGCAAGTGTGTCAGACAGATCATCAAAAAGGAAAAGGCACTGACAAAGAAGGAACCTACATGGCTGACCCCATAGGTACATGTATTGCATAACCAACCTCCCCTCTACCCCCATCCGCATGTCTGTGCTGATGTGCTGGTTGTAAATTGTACTTAATGAAACTTATTGAATACAGCTAATTTGGTGCAACTTTTTTTCCAACATAGGGTTTCTCCTTTCCATTCCTTGAAGTGTGGACTGAAATGTACTACATGCATTTGAATTGCCATGAAATTCCAAGTACGGTAGCATTTGTGTACTTTCAAATAAATTGTCCCGCTGCTTCTTGTAAAATTGTTCTTTTTTTAAAAATCATATCATAGACCGCTTGACATAAAATGAGATCACTGAGCACCATGGACGTCATTCCTCTTTTGACTGTCACAAGCATCCCAAATTAATCACCATAGCATGCTATTTCCATACATCAATAAAGTGAATGCTAACAATAACTTGGTCAGTCATACAAACGGATTAATTCATTTCAACTGAAAACAGAATATTCATGTCTATAGGTAGTACACCTGTTTGTTGAATATTAGTCACTGGATGACAACACATTCACTTGCATAATTTCCATTATTTGACTTTCATCACAATTCACTTGTTTTGACAGTAGATTGTTATTTTTGTCTTCCCTTCACATTAACATCTTTATCTATGTATAGGAGCATCTAATGCTCCAAACGCCAAACCTTTTGATGCCAGCCTGTTTGACCAAGGCACTGTAGAAAAGCCAGTGTCACCAGGCTTTCCAGTGGAGAGTCCCTTCATGTCCACCGGTGGTAACCCCTCAGCCCAAGAGGAAATTACCAGGAACCAACCAAACCAGGAAGGTAGCGGAGGCCTAGAGAGAGTGGGTGATGCGGTCCTGCCAAGTTCTGAAGACAATGCTGGAAAAGGCAAGCTGAGTTCTGCTGCCAACTATTTCAGAGGAGAAGAAGCCCTGGTGGAGAGCAGCGGTAGTTTCTTTGACTCTTTCTCCAGTGCGAGGGCGGATGAGAACAACCTGTTCTCCACCCCACCAACATCCACCGGAGTCACACCCCTCTCTCCTGAGGGACCAGGGTTTAGCATCATGGAAGACCGGCTGGGCATTGGGTCCGAGGTGTCGGTCAAGTCGCTTGAGGCAGCTGGCGTGAACAGTGAAACGCTGAGCATGGACTCGGCCAACTTGCTTGCAGATGACGATCAAAAACCAGGGATGTCTGTTAACCCAGACACAGTGAGTATGGACTCCACTAACCTTCTGTCCGAGGAGGACAAAGATGAACATAGCATAGATCAGGGCAATGACAGCTTTGATGGGAAGAATGAACTGGAGGAGGAGGAGGTGGAGGTGGTGGAAGGAAAAGAGGAGGAGAAGAAGGCTGGAGATGACAGCAGCCAGGCAGAGTCAAGTCAGGAAGCCTTGGGAACAGCCATTTCCCTGGAAAGTCCGGACACAGATACATCATTGCTGGAAGACAGCATCACCAAGAGCTCTTCCGAACTGGGTGAAAACACTCTCCAAGAGGACGACACCTTTTCTGACCCGCTCCAGGCTGCACCAGCAAGCCCTGGTCAGGATGGAGAATGCGACGAGGGAGCCAAAGGTCCAGAATGTAAGACCAACGCTGACACCCCTACCGCTGCAGCAACTCCTGCAGTTCAGCCAACGTTGTCGACAGTGAATGCCCCACCATCACCATCAACTCCAGCAACGCCATCCCTCCCAAGCACGTTGGAAGAGGAGAAGAATCCGGACCCTCCAAAGAAAACCTTGAGCCCCCCGCCTCAGCTCATGTCATCCTTCAGTGCCCCCTCGGGACTCGTGAACCCGAGTCCCTCCCGCCCCCGGGCCCCGTTCCAGTCCAGCAGCTCGCAGGAAGGAGACGACCCATTCGTGGCTGCTCTCCGGAGCAGCGACAGTGACCGTCGACATGATGCCTGGTTGCCATCGGAAGCCACCCAGAAGATCCTTGCCAATAGAAGCATTGCTCTCCAGGGAACTGACTATGTGGTTAGGGACCATCTCACCATGCCTGGAGTCATTGTAGAAGAACCTCAGGTAACTACTCAATGAAAATCAGAGTTCCAGTACAGTGGACTCCTGTTATAACAAAGTCCTTGGGACTGGCAGTTTTCTTTCATTATATTGAAATTTCATTGTAACCAAACAAATAAATAATATAGACATAGAGCAGATAATGTTGCGACCTGAATTTTTACTTTGTTGTAAGCGGAATTTCATTATGTCTGTTTTGTTTGTCATAAATACATTGGGGATTATGTCAGCTGAAGTTATTCTTCGGAACAAAACATTGCCAAAATTCATATATTTTGTCAACAACATGATGTTCTCGTAGTGTGTGACCTATATTGCATTTATAATCCCTGAAAAGTTCACCATAAAGTTTCAGACTCAACACCTGCCTCTGTTTATGCTACTCTTGTGAAAATGAAGAGACTATAATATTCGTCCTTGTCAACTACAGTCAACCTTGCTTTAGTCGACCTTTGCAAAATTTGAATAATTGCCTAACTAAGTCAAAGGTCTTTTCAAGTCCTGTTTATATTCTATTGATTTTAATCCCTCATATGTCAAATTTTTTCTAAGTCAAGGCTATTTCTTCGGTCCAAATAGATCTGGCTGAGGCAAGGTTGACTGTATTATTGGAACAGAAACTGACGGCTGCTACAGACAAGTAAATCTGTTTGTACAGGATCTGGCAATCCACCTCCATTATTTCATTTTTTTTTTTTTTGAGTCTTCAATTGTCAAGTAGCATCAGTACACCAAACATACTCTAGTCCAATCTCGAGGCTCAATTTACATGATGTGTAGATTGATTGATCATTGCACCCTACCTGATGCCCCTGGGGAATTTCTTATCACTCAAACTGCAGGGAGACCCCGTGAAGGAGCTGGTCTACCGCTCCATGGGTGAGCAGGAATGTGCCAAGAGGTCAGTACTGACCATCAATCAGGTGACCAGAGACGAGGCCGGCTTGAAGAGGCTGCTGGTGAGTTTGTTTTCACGCACTCCCGTTCAGTGCTTGGCTCTGCTTGCTTCTGTGTAATCTTGTTTTATTCATTTTGTAAAATTGTAGAAACGAAAGACATGCGTTCAGCCGGAATGTATGTGGAATCATTATGTACCAGAAAGATTATAATCACAATCGTGAAATATTGGGATCGTCTGCTATCTAAAGTTTGTGATATTTTCAGTACATACAGAACAAATTCCCTGCTTTTTCTTGAAAAATTAAATTATTCCTTTTCATACCATTTGTGTTTATATGCGTCAACTGTGTCATTACCATGTGAATGTACATTATGTAACTATTATTGTCTTTTTCATTTGGCTGAATGAATAATAATAATATAATGATAATCCCTGCAAGTGCACAAATTTCTTCATTTCTTCTATCATCATTATTGCTGTCAGCACCAAAAATCCCTGGTTGTTGACGGTCATGTATTCCTTTTTTTGATGCACCCCTATAAAGGACGCTGGTTGTCTGCGAGCTGCCATTGATCTGACAGGTCTCCTCTTGACCTCTGGAGGTCAGGGCAAAGGTCAATCAGGCCTGCCATCCAGACACACACCTCACCTCATGCAGGTAAAGAGAGCATGCAATATTTTGTGTACAATGTGATGTTTTTGTGCTTTTGGGTGCTTGATTTGGTGTAATGCCCTAAAGTTGATTGCTTAAGTGATTAATGCAATGTGCTCAAGGTTTGACAGTTTAGTTTGTTGAAAAAATTTTTATGGTTTCCTTGAGAAAGTGTTCATACTGCTCTTGTATCTATATACTCTTACAGAGAAGCAACACAACACGTGTATGGGGAGTGTCATGACATAAGAACAATATTGTTTTTCAAGTTGTTGTCATGGTAATTTTCTGCAAGTACTATGATCACTTTCAACAATTAATACAGTCTTGGTTACCAGGGTGTGAAAGACTTTATGAATACTTTAGTGTAGTGCACAAATGTCCCAGCAGCTAAATTCCAAAGAATAGGTGATTTGAAGATCAATATTTGTCATCCGTAGTGTAGAAAAGTTGGCAGTATGTTGGCATCTTTACCCATTTTAAAAGTAGATTTGCCTAAATTACGCTGGGGGGGGGGGGTCGACCCAAATAGCAAAACAGCTGGTTTCCTGGGCTTGTAGAGGGTAAAGGTTGTGAATGCCATAAACAGCGCCCTCACAATGAATGGTGTCCCTGCAGGTCTGGTTTACACGCATTGCAGTCCTCATGAAGCTGCAGCAGTTCACCGTCGCCGAGCAGGAGCTGGAACCCTTCGGGAACATGGACAAGCCCGATTTATTCTTTGAGTACTACCCTGACCTTTATCCAGGCAGAAAGGGTGAGTGGAGAAACTGCAAAGCAAATCAAACCCAATGTATTTTGCATTTTCCTGTTTTTATTTATCATCTTTTTGTTGTTGTTTGAGGTGGAGGGGGAGTGATGAGTAAAACTATCTGTTAAAGGTTTCTCTGAAAAGTTAACATACAAGTTCAGGGCGAAAGTACTCTTCGTCGATGATTTTGAATAAATACTGGCTCTACGCACCATTGAAATGGTGGAAGAATAAATCGAAAGTCTGTGTTACACCATTTTTTGACGTCCATTATGCAACATTCATCACAAGATTTCCAATCTTAATCTGCTCAACTACATGACTTTCCCCAAATATTCTTGGACCAGGGATGGGACATAGATATGGTAACTCTATGAAACATTGATTTATTGGTTTTAAGGGCTTCATGAGTTACTAGTAATTTGAAAAGATTAATTCGAAATTTTGCTGATTTTACAACGGTATAATGATAGCAGCTTTTCAGCGGCATGTACATGTACATACACACAAACACAAAGACAGACAGACACACACACACGCACATACAGACACCTACTTTCAGAAGAAGATGAAGGAACTGGAAAGAGGCACAGAAGAAAAGTGAAAAAGAAAAAACAAATCTTCATTGCTAAACTAGTAGGAAGTATGAACAAGGGTTTTCTAGTTTGCTCATAGAGAAGCTTTATGTCTTTTGAGTTCTTGTCACTGTTGCTCTGTCACAATTATTATGATGTCATCATAATTATTATCAAGTCATAACTATTATGATGTCATAATCTCTCTTTGGATATTTTTGTTGTGGGCTTAACAGGCTCCATCATTCCCTTCTCCTTCCGTGTCATCCACGCCGAGCTGCCGATGTACGTCAGCAAGCACCAGGTGTGCCTGGACAGACTGTCGGCCATCTTGACCATCTGCCAGAGGGTAAGAGTGAGGTCAGAGGTCACAAAGGTCATGTTGATGTCAAGAATTCCTGCCTGTCTTGAGTTTGATTGGTGGGCGATAGATGAGATCTTCTTTGTCCAGCCCATTTGATAATGCTTGTTCAAATGTGAATGGCATTCTATAGTAATTTTGTTTTACTGAGGTCAACGAACATCTTTGAGTATGGACAAATGTGTATTGCTGCTGTAGAAATGGCAGGGTGAGATCAGTGACTGCCTGCCCTGCAGCATTGTCCAGGTTTTTGTTTGTTAGTTTTGGATTTATTCATCATTCAAGTCAACAGGGGCCTCTCAAAACAAGATGTAGTTTGGCCACTTTGATTACGTTGTTTTCTTTTCCTCTTGTAAGTACGCTATTGCTACCATAATCCATTATTCTAAGCAGAGATTTCCAGATAGTTGTGTTATTGAGGGAAAAAATAATTATTGTGAAACATTATTTGTTTCATCAGGCAATAAGCATAAGTCATGGCATACAGCCTTTTATGAAGCTGAATGAAATCGCCATTCAACTATGACAACAGCTGCAAAGACCACTACAGGTTCTGACTTTCCTAAAGATGAAATTCTTAATGCTAAAGTTCAAAGTTTCATCAATATATCCATATGTGTGCCTTAACCGATTTCAGATCATCCAGAACCTAAGGGAGGGGAAGTCGGAGTACAGACAACAAATCGAACTATCGGAGGAAAACAGAAAAGGTAGATATCTCTCATTACCAGCGATGAGATTTGAAATACAGACAACAACAGTAATGACAGGAACTAGAAAAGTACTTGGAGAGTGCAGACCTCTGCCGACCAGCTAATTTCCACCAATATACGCATATGCTGGAAATGGGCCTGCTTCCCAATGATAAACATTTTTTTTTTCTAGTGTCTCCACCTTCATAGCTTCCTGCTGTACCGTGAGTATGTGCTCAGCGTGCGTATGCACATCTCAAATACACACAGCTTGAAGTTTCATGTGTTTTGGCCCCACTAGCCAATGATAAAGTATCCTGAAAAACATTCAACAAAAATTCCTGCATCCACATGGTGATCCAGGTCACTACCAAAATTCAGTCATATGTTCCGTGTGTCAGTATCAACTTTCCCTTATAAATTTCATCTAAATCCATTGACAACTTTTTGAGTCATTTTGCAAATGGACAAACAAACAAACACACAGATGGACAAACCAACGCCAGCAAACACATAACCTCCTCGGTGGAGGTAATATCCAGCAGTGCCTTAGCTCTTCCCATGATATCTATGAAGTGTATGGTCATCCTAATTACCCTGGCTACGAAAATAAATTAATATTCCACTGGACTTTGAGAGAAGACTGGCTCTCACATTATGTTGGACCTAGACACGTCTCAGAGAATTATTATAGATTTCAAGCACTGCTCGGACATAACTTCTCAAGGATATATAGATGACATGTTATCACCAACCCAAGTGATGTGCTGATTGCAGTGCAGAAAACACCTTTAATACTGCGTGTACATTAACACCAGTGTGTAGAAGCCGGATACCTGTTTAGAATTTGAAAGCGTTCTATTTGTGTTGTAAAGATATCACAATAGGTCTCAGTAAGAGTGTACAAAGTATTTGACGAATGTTAGAAGGGCAAGTTTATTGCTCTATCGGGCATTATTTGTTATGTGCACCTCGACACTAGCAGCTGATTAACAGCTGGTGTGTGTTTGTGTGTGTGTGCATGTGTGTATCATACACTATCCTCACAATTTGTAATTTCCCTTTCTCAAACTCCGGCAGCATCCCTTGACCTTTGGAAGTCTCGAGAGGTCAGAGTGTTGCATTCCATTGGAAACTGTTTGGTCAGCATGAAGGTGAGTATTTCAGAAAACTTACTGCAGATATTCTGAGTAGATCTCATGGTCAAATGAACATAAAGATTATTTGGTTCATGGAAATTTCAGTTGATGAATTGCTAGATGAAGTGTATGCTTTCATACGATTTTAGTTGCGTCAGTATCTGTTTCTTGTCAGTTGTAGATTATTACTTGTGAGTTGCTTTTAGTGTCACAATTATAATGATATGAAATAGTTGTGGTTGGGTAAATTTTCTTCTGTTAGTAAAGTCTGCTATTCCTAGTACTCTGGGTTATTTTTTTCATTCATACAGTTGGCTCTATTCATTCAAAGATAGCAATGCTATTCTTACGATTTGGGAGATTGATGCATACAAATTTGCATGGTTGAAAGAAAGGAACAATTACAAATTAGAGAGGAATATTAGATCTTGAATATAGAAACAGAAATAGAAAGTTGAATGGAAGTTAAATCTTGAGCAGGATTCAAACTTACTTGACATTTTTATCTTTTTATGAAAATCAAAGGAATATATTTTCACAAAGATCATTTTGTTTATTACCTGTCCTTGTTGGTACACTTCCTGTCATAATGATAATCATCCACATCATCATCATTGCCATCACCATTGGCATCATCATCATCATTATCATCACCACTATATCATGATTATTTCTATTACCGCCACCATCTTTATCGTCATCATCATCATCATCATCATCATCATCATCATCATCATCCCTGCATACAACCCACAGGTGTTTTTAATAGGCTCCTCTGCCTTTCTGTAAAGACATGTGTTTCATACACATGTCCTTACATGATTGTTTTTGAATGGAATGAATTAAAATTGAATTGACAGTCTGATAGGTATCATTAATTTTGCCTAATTTCGCCCCTTCTAGGAGTACCTGCAGGCTGTGAATGTGTTCAAATCCCTGATTGGGAAAGAACCGGACAATGAAGTCAACATCCTCTGTGGCATAGCGAGGGTTTATCTCCAGGTGAGAGAAATCACTTCTGATGAACATTCCCAGACTTTGGGGGTCATGATGGCATTGCATGTGTACACGGGAATCTTCCCATCTTTCTTCATCTCTACTCCATTACCAGCAAGTCCCCTGTTTTACAGTTCAACCTCGATTATCCGGCCTCCTTTTATCCGGAAATCTCTATTATCCGGACGCGTTCACGCAGGGAAGGACTTTTTTTTCATCCAAAAATTGAGAAAAAACAGTGACTTTAAACTCAATTAAAATTTCTACAAAACTCACATGATTTATCTACAATATTCCCGACAGAACTAACATAAATTTACACCACATTATCATCGTAAAAGTAAGCAGTAATGATCTATAAATTCACCATAAGAACCACCGTTGCGGGGTACGCTACCTGCCTAGCTGCCAGTGCACTGGGACGGCAGCTTTGATGGCAGCTATGTACATTAACATTGTGTCTCCCATATCCGGCCAATTCGCTTATCCGGATGAGCACCGGTTCCGACATGGCCGGATAATCGAGGTTGAACTGTACTTTATGTACGATGTTTTGTGGGAATCTTGGACACTTGTAGAGAATAGATTTAGTTGACTGAACACACTGCTTACCTTTACCTTGGTTAGTTCTTCGATCAGCATGCATCCCGGAGCACTTTCTTCCCCGACTGGAACAGGTGTCTGGAAAGTGATTTTTAGAACAGAGATTACCTAATCCCCTTAATCCCCATTGTGTCACCATGGCCTTCCTATTGGACTGAGGCACAATGCTACACCTGAGTAGGCTTAATAAGACACGAAAGTGTGCGCTACACAATCCTGTACAAAACAAATGGACAAGCGTATTACGCACGTCACCTGAGACCACAGTACAGCTGTACCTAACTTAAAAGATAGCGCGTCTCAGGTGATGTGCGTCTTTGCCTGAGACGCGCAGTCTTTGAAGTTGTTGTTGTTTATCGAGCGTCTTAAGGGTTAGTGTAGCCTGAACTCTATTTTTAGATCATGTTGTTGCCAAATTTTTACCTCCACGAAATAATCCTTATTACTTTAAAATCCCGTTCTTCATAATAATCCCCTTGGTCGAAAAAAAGCTACGACTATAATTTTCAAATCTTTTTAAGATAATAAGAATACCACTACCTTTGGAAATGAATGATGTTTCTAGGTGTACTGAGTTTGTACTTAGCTCTCTTTTGTATCGTCATGTAGGGTAGCCATTTTATGTCCATTTTTATTGCGCGCCTTCGTATCTTGTTATCTCTACTATCTTTGCTTGCTACAGTGTATCTTTGCAGTTTGGTCGAATTTGGATGGATTACTGAGTGCTGATGATAAATCTTAACCAGTTAGGCTATCAATCAGGGCACGTAAAGGGTGAAGATAATACTTAGTGAGATTGCAACTATTGTTATATGATCCCAGTTCATTGCTCACACAGTAAAGGTACCCTTGCAAGTGTACATGTCTTAAAGGTGCATGGTCCCAGTGTTTTAGTCAAATGCGTACGCGGGCGCACGGCGCAAGTTTCCTATAGAGACCTACGCTATCGACCCCTCTCTAGCACTTACGCTTTGGCCCACTTCCCCGAGTCTGAAGAAGTCCGATTCACTGTAGTCAGTGGTCGGATCACAGTTCGGCTCATGATTTGGGTGAGGGGGAAGACAGCTTTAGCAAAGTTCTTTTGTGATGTCATAATAACAAGCACATATGCACGCACCATGGCATTGCTACAGACTGCGCGATGCGCAGAGAAGACAACGCAGGCAACGTTACTTAGCAACAACTACGCACTTTACTCTTGATGACAGCTCAACTTTGGTAATCTTCATATCAATGCTAACGGTGATCGGCAGTATCATCAACAGCGCCCTCTACACCACCAGGACTATACCCCTTTAAATTAAAAGTGTATTCTTCTAGTATACACTAGGCAATGAAACAGAATTTAAAGGAATGAATTTTAATTTTGTCTTCAATAGCTGGGAGACCTGAAGTCCGCCCAGGAAACCTACGGCGATGTGGAAAAGAAGCTGGCTCTGGGAGGCAAGGAAGATCAGGCCAGAATTCACATCAACAGGTACCATAGAAAGGGTCGAGAGAATCCTGCAATCTCATTGGTCGAGAGCCGTGTATCAATTTTTACTGGCAGCACGCTTGATTAGTGGCAACAGTTGTAGTAAACATGTTGTCACGCATACTTCTAACAAAGAGTCACTCCTGGACTTGACATACATGTGTTTACACACTTACCAAGAGATGGCTTGCCGTTCATACGTGTACAGTAATAAAGAGCAGCCTGTATTCGCGCACTTGGCAAGCGTTTCTCTTTTGGCAAGAGACAGTTAGCCATGTTATCAGTACCGCGTGGCCATTTTGTAGCCACTCATTGCAAATTTGTTATCCCAGCAGCCCATGTGAACATAATGAATAACACTTTTTGTTTAGATGCTTATATTATCACTGGTCCAAAAAACAAGGGTAAACATCCTTTTGCTTAACTATTGCAGTCTCTGGAATAATGTAAAGGATGTGGCTGTGTCCTCTGTTCAATAACACACTTGATGTTATAAACATATTTCTGGATGTGTATGTGTGTCTGTATATATGTGCTTTGTGTGTATGTTCCCGTGTCGATATAGACAGAAGGTGAATTGGAATACAAGTGTATAAAGAGACTCGTATCAATGTACTCCAATGAACTAGGTATCCTGTTCTTTTCTGTACCTATATGTGCTATTTTTTATGCTTTTTCGTCATAGGGGATTCCTGAAAGTTGCTCAGAACCAGTATGCTGAAGGCTACAAGCATTTCAATGAGGCTTTAAAGATCGAACCAGGGAACTTTATGGTAAGTAAAACAGTTGTCACCTTGTAATATCTCATATCTCTCATATCTATGAATCGTCGGAGCTCCTTGTTACAAAGATTTACAAAGGATCATAAGTTGAGTTCCATCTTAACTTCATGGCTAACCTGTAGGGAACAGAGTTATAGTTACCAAAAACTTACAAAAATGAGGGAAGAAAGAAAACGAAATACAAATGGCTGTTGGTTAGGAGACCACAGGAAACAGGAAAGAAGGAGGTTGAAAAAGAAAAAAGGATATGATGTATACGAAACAGATCTTGTCTTCATAATACAGTGGAAACTCGATATAACGAGATGGTCGGGACCGAGTCATTTTCCTCGTTATAGCCGATATCTCGTTATATCAGTAGGCATAAAAGAAGGCATAGCATAAAGACATTAATTTGCACATGTGGGACTACTCATCATATTTCAATCAATACTGATAACTTGATATTGTGTGTGAGGGAATTACTCACCTTGATGGGTAAGAAGATGTTTTTCGCCAAGGAAATCCAATATCAAGAATGAGTTTCTTATTAATTGTAGATGTTTGAATTTGTAAATTTATAAGATAGCTTGCGATTGTATCAAGATCGTCTGTGGATTGGTATGTGGTTATCGTATAGGTGTGTGTTGTGTGGAAAGCTTGAATAAATATTATGGTCTGCACAATGCTGTGTATGTATATGACACATGCTGTATGTACATTATGACTGCGTGTGTGTGAAGATGGGGAATTCCCTACGTAGAAGGCCAATCACAGCATCAGATTGGCTTACACCCGCTAAACGTCATGATGATGTCATGTATACATATGGCCGTCCCACCACATTTTCTGCATATGTGTCAGTGCGCGCGCAAACACACACTTACACGTACAACATGCAGTGCTATCTGGAGTGCACTGAAGAAAATGATAATGTGTGTACAAGACAGTTTTTGGCGCATCAAGCTTTACAAGCTCGGAAGATGATAGCACAGGCGAAGTAAAGCTTTACCGAAGGCATTTTGCTTTACCTCGCTATAGCAGGTTTGATTGACTATGTTTTTCTTTATTTGGAAGTCACAAAATTTATCTCGTTATAGCAGTTATTTCGTTATAGCCGATCTCGCTATAAGAGTAGCATTTTACACAGACTTGTGTGGAAGGAAATTTGGGACCGGGAAAATTTCCTCGTTATAACCGATATCTCGTTATAGCAGTGTTCGTTATACCGAGTTTCCCCTGTATATGGAACACAGCTATACAAAGTTGTAATGTACATTTACCAAACTTTTGTGAAAATGTGTTTATTTTGAAGCAACCAATATTGATTTGATGAAAGTGACATAGAGGGGTTTGTGTATTGATCTCACACAACTCTCCTCCACGACAGAGACAAAACAGAAATGGTTAAAGGGGCATTCCAGACGATTTTCATAATTTCACGTCTTGTAGTACATAAATCGACAGCTCCATGTATAGATTTGTGGAATTTATTGTGGTTCTTGAGCAGAGAAACAAATTAACTGAAAATTTTAAACAAATTACACTGAACAGTGTTGATGACATCAGAGCCTCACATATTTCAGAAATGTAGCAGTGGAATTCAATTACAATACCGCTTGCTCAACAAGTTCACCTGTGAAGAATCTATGCATGCCTTCTTCTTTTGTTCTGCTTCCTTGAGCCCCATTTCATGCATTCTTATGGTGAGGCTGCCATGTCATTATCCTTGTTCAGTGCAATTTGTTATAAATCTTGAAAACATTCTTATTTCTCATCCCAATCACTATAAATTCTGAAACTCTGTAATCACTTTAACTAATTTATAGTTGTTCAAATGTAAAAGTCTGAAAATCATCCGGAGGTCCCCTTTAATAAACACATTCAGAAAGAAAACGAAAGTATGTGCTGTTGCTTTCGCTTTCACCAACATTTCTTCTCCCGTCGTCTCTCCTTTGCCGCCCGTCATCACCAGGCGATCAACAACGTGTCGGTGTGCTGCCTGTACCTGGGTCGCCTCAAGGAGGCGCTCTCCCTCCTGGAAAACCTGGTGAACCACGAGGGCAGCGAGTTCTTGGACGAGGCGCTGGTCTTCAACCTCTGCACGCTGTACGAGCTGGAGTCGTCGAAGAGCGCCGCCAAGAAGCAGAACCTCCTTGGGCTGGTGAGCCGGAGCAAGGGAGATGGCTTCAACGTTGGCTGCCTCAAGATGACGTGATTCGGGCAGAAGCTTTTGCTGTGAAGCCAGATATTTTTGCATTCATAAAACTTTCACAAGTTTTGCGAGGAGCCAAGTTTTGCGAAAGTAAAATGCATGCAAAACTTTTTTTCTACACAATGCATTGAATGCCAGAGGCAATTCATGAAAGTTTCATGCTGCAAAAAAAGAGTGTCGGATCCAATTCGCGAAAAGTTTTATGCAGCGAATGTTTCTAGTTTTACAATGTGGAAACCATCAAGAATATGATGAAGTAATGATTATGATGTGAGTTTAGTATTGTTTGGTCACATTACAATCACGCTCATCAGTTGGACCACCCCTTTCCATGTCGAAAAAGACAACATTAAAAAATGTTCATTTGTTCTACTTGTGTGTAGTCTTCATTGTTTGGCACAAGTATTCATTAACCAGCTATTGATGAATAAGGATTGTCTGGTCATTGTGTTTGTAAGTAATTCACAATTACCCAATTTACATCCATGTTTCAGCTTAACTTGCATCATTCTGCATGTGGAAATGGGTGCAAGTTTTGGTAGGTAACAACCAAGTGTATGGGTGCCAAAGAGATTAACTCACTGCCTATAGAGGGCATACTATGTAATGCCTTTGATCACCAGGAGGGTTTGAATGCCCTACTTCACAATGGAGGACATTGCTTTGTGCGTTTTGTGTAAGTGTGGTCAGCATGCTTACGGAACAATTGTGCAGCCTAACTGTTGAAGCCTTAACCCATTCCATACTGGATTATGAAATGCCCATAGACTTAATGCGCAGGCCACCAGGTTCCCAGACGGAATGGGTAAACTACTTGAACTATTTGTGCGTCTGCACTTCTTTGGCTACTCCTTGACTACTGGTATGCTCGCATGGAGCACTGTCCGCTATGAGGGGCAAGCCTAGCGCTGCGCTCCGGGCAATCACAAAGCAGTTATACAGGGCATAATTCAAGCATTAGCACTCTAGTACCTACTCTTACAATTTATTTTAACCTCTTTGATGGGTGCATACAGAGTTGTTGAGAAGACAGGCAAATAATTGTATGTTATAAAATGGGCTTTAGAATCTCTGCAATCTGATTGGTTAATTATCATGCATTGATTTTTACTGATCCACACTGAGCCATGCGTGTGGTAAAATCTGAATGCATCGCTCAAGCCTTGCATAGTATTGTAAGTATTCCAGATGCATGATGGGGAAAAAGGTTGAATTTCATGAATTTACAGGCCCATTTTATAAAACAAATGATGCACAGGCCTGTTTCCTGGATCAGTGAGAATTAGATGTTCTCGTATAACTTTGGAAACAGTCTGTAACACATCTGCTGCGCTCGTGGGTTAAAACAGTTCCAAAGTTAAATTTACGCATCCAATTCTCACCGATCCACTCTGCCAATTACATTATACATTCCCATCCAGCCGTTGTTAAAACTAGAGTGTGTTAGTATACAAATGATGCACAGGATAGAGTGCGTTAGTGTCTTGTAACGCCATGAAATAATCCTGTGCATCATTTGTTTTATAAAATGGGTCGAAAATTTGAAAACTAACAGCATTTTTCAGCGTTTTTCACGTACCTTTGTGGGTCAAGACGTCCGAAGATGTTCGTCCCAAACATTTACGCACGTCGCACTCGGAAATCCTGCACATACAGTATAAGTATGATGGGGGGTTGGGTTTCCGGACACTTAAGTTCCCGCATGAAAACTTACTTATTTTACATAGAATATGCATCCTTTACCTTAAAGACTTGATATAGACTCCTCATATAGGCCTACTAGACAACATACTCTGAAAACGGCGTGAGAATTAACCCGCTAAATCGTTGGATTTGCCCTTCAAAGTGACTCCATGTACGCGTCCAGTCCCACAACGCTTGGTCTACTGTACTGTACAAAGTGTATGTAAGTATAGTAGAGTATACGTACGCCACACATGTTATGCACAAGGGAAGAAAGGCCGGCCGGCCGGCAGCCCGAACTAGAAGTTGTTTACAGGATTGACAGTGCGTATGCATGCAATTCAAAGGAGCCGCCGCGCGCACAGACGATCGGCAATAGGATTTAACACGCAGTGCAATGGGACTAGAATAAAGGAAGCACATGTGACTCATTTCAGCGCTTCCTATTGGCTACATTCTTGAACCCATTTTATAACAACTGTTATATGACTTTGACAAATCAACGGAAGGAAAATGTGCATAGATGCCACATACATCTCTTTCTATGAACTATGCCGTATGTACCTATGACGTATTCTAGTATGGTCTACATCAAATCTTGTCAGTGATTGGTCATAATGCCATCACATGACTAATGCAGTGAGGATTGAAATCGTTTAAATATTGCGAGCAGTGACATCAGGGCCCCGTTGCAAGAAAGTTGCAATCAATCGCAAATAATTGCTAATTTTGAAACAACCATTCTGATTGGCTCAGGGTCTGCCCTATTAAGAAGACATGCATGCAACAATGATTTTGATTGACCAGTGACAAGCAGTTGCAAGTTGCGTTTAAACGCAAAGTTTCTAGCAACGGGGCCCAGGTCAGGTAATATAATTCAAGAATTTGAGTGCCTGCCGATGGGGATAGAATGGATTGAAGTGTATTTATGTAGACCATATGATAAGTACATGTATAACAAATATTGCCTTACTTTCAGTCCCTAGGGAGGTATATTTTCCCCTGAGACACTGTTTTCCCTCAGCACTGCATGCTTCTCTTCTGGAAGTATAACTCGTACTGGGATGTCAAGTGTTATGCTACACCTTTGAAAAGGCAATATTTGTATATTACAGTGCACCATGACATGTATTTCAAAGGTCCATTGATATCATCCATCAAATTGTGCAATAAAAGAAAAAAAAATCACATGTTCAAATATGTAAATTCTTTGATGTCATCACAGGCACAATCATAATAATGTTTCCATGTGATACGCAGTGATAGACTCTAGTTCACCTGAATTTATGATGACTGAAGGAGAAACTCAAAACAATTAACGTAGAAAAGCTGTAATCTTTGTACATTTTATTTTCCCTCTAAGATTGCATTTAAGTTTCCCGCCATATTCTTATTTGCATCCGGCAAAATCTGCAGATGTAGGCCAAATTTTGAGATGTGGATTTGTTGTTATACCTTCATATCTCTTGTGTAAAAGGTTAGCTAGATGTATAGTACAATGTATATTATGAATAAAAACTTTATGTAAATGATATAGTACGCTTCATACCAGTGTACATCTCTTAAAAGATGTTCAAGTATCCTTTCTGTATTTTAACTAAACTTAGTTCAGACTTGTAGTATACGTGAGAGCGTGTCCGTCCGCTCCTGTGCTCCTCAGTGGTTACGCATGTTCGGTTTCCTTTTGTGATTGTTCTGCAAGAAAGAGAGTGTACGATTTGCGTGCTGATGACGTCATCGTTGTGTACACTATGATAGGGCCTGTACCAGTCATCCTAGTAGACATGCTTTGAGCAAACTGGCCCTGGCAGTAATGCTGGTAATGGGTATAGAGTCCCTCTCTAAAACTTTAGTTCCATCATCCACTTTCTTTTCTTCTCTCTATTTCATTTGTAGTCCTCTCTCTATATGGATATATTTCTCTCTTGTTTTTGCTCTCTACCTCCCACTCTGTCTTTCTGTGTGTCTGTCACTATCTCTGTTTCTCTCTCTCTATCTACACCATGTATCTATCTATCTCTCTATCTATCTATCTATCTATCTATATATCTACACCATGTATCTATCTACCTACCTATCTATCTTTATCTATCTATCTATCTATCTATCTATCTATCTATCTATTTGTCTACATCATGTATCTATCTGTCTGTATATCCATCTATCTATCTGTCTATCTATCTATATATATATATATATATACGTATATATCTATTGCTTTCCTCTTTTTGTCCCCGCCGAACGAGTTCGAGCAGGGGACTATGAAACGGGCTCCGTACGTGTGTGTGTCCGTGTGTCCGTGTGTGCATGTGTCCGTGTGTGATCAAAATGCTACAAAATGTTTCTCCTTCGCCATTTCTAACCCGATTTCGATTCCGTTTGCTTTATGTGATGGCACTAGGTGAGGGCTTCAAAACTTCTACACAGAATTTTGACCTTTGACTTCTATGACCTTTGACCTTGATTTTTGACCTGTATTGTACATTTTGCTACAAAATGCTACTCCTTCGCCATTTCTAACCCGATTTCGATTTCGTTTGCTTTATGTGATGGCACTAGGTGAGGGCTTCAAAACTTCTACACAGAATTTTGACCTTTGACTTCTTTGACCTCTGACCTTAATTTTTGACCTATATTGCACATTGGCTACAAAAATGCTACTCCTTCGCCATTTCTAACCCAATTTCGATTCTGTTTGCTTTATGTGATGGCACTAGGTGAGGGCTTCAAAACTTGTACACAGAATTTTGACCTTTGACTTCTTTGACCTTTGACCTTGATTTGTTACCTATATTGTACATTTTGCTACAAAATGCTACTTCCGGCGGGGACATATATTACGCACCGCGTAATTTCTACTTTTCCTTGTTGTCTTCTCCTTTTCTTCCTTCTGTTCTTCTTCTTCCCCTGCTGCTCATTCTTTTCATCTCTCTTCCATCTGGTCAGCTCCATAAAGCTGTTAGCAAAAATAATTGATGTCCTGATGACGTGTCATCTACAAAAAAAGTATTGATCTATCATTTTCACTTTATTACTAAATACATGTTTCACAAGTATGTATGGGATCATTGCAGAATCCCATTCTGATTTTACAATACTGATCATCAACTAAACATCAATTTGTATAAGAAAGATACTGAGCTCACAGATAACCAGTTCTCCAGACAAGCATCGTGAACTTCATTCGAAAATGTGCTGTATTCTTGATCTCTGCAGCAGTAATAACAGTACTTGATAAAATAACTTCTCCATACATGATAGTCAAAGATACCGTAAAACTTTTCACAGATCGCGTCGATAAAGTTGTCCACACGAAGAACGAGAAGTAGTAATCACCTATGCAGCATTTAAGAGTCAAAACTTCTTTGTAACATCAGGTGCACGTACGTAGGTCCATAATACCACTCATATAAGGTGTATTGTGTCAATTATTTTCGAGAGAAAAAAAAACTAAAACCAAAACAAAATCACTATTGTTTGTATCCCGATGGCTTTGCAGTAGTTTCTGGAAATGTTTTCATACATTTCAGTCCTAAAATTACCATTTCTTGGTTTTTGTTTGTCTGACTACGAGTAACATCTTATGTTTGTCCTTTGAGTTTTTTCATAATGTAACCTTTTTTAAGTGTTGCAGTATGTTTCAAATGTGCGGACAGAAGTTAAGGTTGGGACGATAATTTCATCTACAAATCATCGGGGATTTCCCGGTTGGCTGCGGCCTCCATCACTTCAGCAGACAGTTTTTGTGGTGGGGGCTTGATCTTCATGATTTTGTAGCTTGGGTCCTGACCAGTCAGCCAGTACGTCAGAATTTCACCCTTGCCCTGCAAAGAAAAATCAAACAAACTATAAAATTGTCGCTGTATGAAGTGACGTGGTGGAATAATGAGGAGAACTTGTCTATAGGTTGATCACAATGCAAGGGCATAAGAATTGTTTTACACTAAAACAACAGGCCACATCACATCAAATCCCATTCTTTCTTTCACGCTGGGACCATAATACTGCCCTCGGCTTTGACTCGTGAAATTTGGTCCAAACTATCCCGATGTTCGCCTTTAAGGCCGATCAATATTCCACTAATTCTTCGTGACATTGCAGTGATACCTGAGGTCCGTTTTATGAAGTCACCACATACTCATTAAGTCTTTACATAAATCTCAGAATGGCCAAAGTCGCTCATACACCATGTAGCTATGAGAGACATTCACAGAGAAGTAAAATCCATTTCATGAAGTCTCTTATAAGTCTTATGAGCGAAAAGTCTCTCATAAGACTTTCATGAAACGGACCCCACTAGTAACGAATCGTATGCTGCACAGTACTGAGCGATGACAATAATCTGCTTTTCCTACCTTCATGGCGACCAGGCCCCTCTCCTCCAGGATGTATCCACCGATTTTATCCAGGACCTCTTTGCACCAGGGACTGACGTGAATCTTCAGAGCTTCGTACAAAAATTCCACACAAAAAACAACAAACAAACAGAGATGAGACGTTGTAGAGATGACATAGTTTAATACATTGTATTCAACCATCACAAGATACAAATGGTTGATATACCCCCTGTTTCATCATTTTGACCATATCAGGGCAATTACCCCCCGAAGACAATTACCCCCGGCTAAAAACTGGCTAGTGATAAGGTTAGAGTAAAGATTAGGGTTAGGGTTAGGTTAAGGGCTAGAGTTTGGGTTAGGTTCAGGATTAGGATTAGGATGAGGGTTAGGTTCAGGGGAAGGGTCTTGGATAATTGCTCAGGGGGTAAATGCCCCAGACCCCATTTTGACATCGAAGGAATCTCTTCGGAAAATACCCTACATTATAATTTACAAGAAGCATTGGATTTGATCCTTACAGGGGGTCTGTGTTTCATAAAGCTGTTCGTAAAGTTACGAACGACTTACGAGCGACTGGTGATCAGTTCTTATGCTGAATCATAGAAATTCTGATAAGTATAGCTCATCAGAACTGATCACCATTCACTCGTAAGTTGTTCGTAACTTTACGAACAGCTTTATGAAACAGGGCCCTGGTATGATTTCAAACATGTCAGAGTACCAAATTGAGACTTGAAGCATGTTTGTCATACAAACACAGCATAAAAGATGAGACAACATCTCTGCCCTCAGCTCACAAAAGGAAATAACTCTGAAATCTTCAATTTTGACTTTTCTTTTGCTTAGAAGTAATTATCAAAATGGTGGTGGCAGAATTAAAGTTCAATGACCCATCCTTTCCGAGATATTTAGACACAAAAGGAAGTAACTTGATAGATGTTCTCCAAATTACTGTCACAAAAAGAAGTAACTCATGCCTCTAACTTCCAACCAATCAGATGTGAGCTTTGATATTGGTGCTCTTCATTTATTGGGCAATCAGCCAATCAGAGAACACCACAAGTTATCCTGAATCTGTGCTGAGTGAGTGCAGCAGCAGACCAGCTGATCATCCCCCTCGTACCCCACCCCGCGCCGGCGGATCTCCTGTCAAGCATCCATACAATTGAATGAATGTCCAAAGAGGTCCAAAGTCCCTCTCTATCTGTGATGAAGAAAGAGGTGGTGACGAACCAAACTTACCCAGTCCATTGGACTCCATTCGTGAGGACGTGTTGACGGTGTCGCCAAACAGACAGTACCTGGGCATGGTCAGACCGACTACCCCAGCGACGCAGGAGCCTGGACAGGGAGGGAAATGAGGGAGGAAGGCGAAGAGAAGTATTTAAAAGGATCGTATAGTTTTGGTTGAGACCTAATTTTATGTTTCTAACAATTTTGGTGAGATAATGAGAAACCTCTCATGAAAAATGAAGTATGATCGCATCACCCCTGTCATCCGCAATCTGCACTGGCTGTTAATCCCACAACGAATCAAGTTCAAGATTCTTCTCATCACCTACAACATCATCCATAACCGTTCACCTATATATCTAACTGACCTGATCTCATCGAAACCCAGACCGGATACACATATGGACCTAAGATCATCATCTGCAACCCAACTTAAACGTGGCCCTCGCACCCACAATCGTTATGGTGACCGTGCTTTTTCCGTTTGTGCCCCCCTTCTTTGGAACACTCTCCCTACTCACATTCAGACCTCCACCTCCGTTGACATCTTCAAAAAGAAACTTAAGACTCATTCATTTTTAGAGCAGAATTAATTATTATGTAGGCCCTGTATGCATTTGTAGTAAATTATTTGTTATTCCAAGCTGATTTGTATGTTTGGTTGTTTAGCATTGTAAAGCGCTTAGAAACATGTTGTATTAAGCGCTAAATAAATATTTTATATTATTATTATCATTATTATTATATGAAAGAGCATGTAATTCCATGAGGAATTCAACGTTTGTTTGATGAAAATTGGTTTTCAAATGGCTGAAATATCCAAAATTGAGCGATTCTAATAAAGTGTGGGACCCACCTTTTATTATGATCGCTTTGTTTTACTTTTTTTTGTTTTTGTTTTTTGGTTGTTCCAGTCATTCCAAAACCCGATTTTCATCAAATAAACTTTCAATTCCTCTTAATATGGTATGCTCTGTACTATTTCATTAAATGTTTTCTTGGTATCTCGCAAAAAGTTAAAAGCCCAAGTCTCATCTCGCCAATACTGGTACCATCCTTTTAAGTGACATGTTCCATCAAGCAATGAGCCGATATCAGCTAAAAAAGTGTTTGGTATAACAGAGAGTAAAATAGGACAGAGAGTAAAATAGGACACAAAAAGACTTTTTACCAATAATCTGATACACTGTAAAAACATCGGTGTTAGATTTAACACCACGGGTGTTAAATCTAACACCGATCAAACTTCAATAAAGGACCACACCCACAGGTGTTGAAAATGCACTGTCATGGTGTTGAAAAGTGTTCACCTGACACTTTGTGGTGTTAATTTGACACTGTACCTGGTGTTATTTTGACACTGTACTGGTGTTAATTAAAAAATGACACCACATGGTGTTGATTTGATATTTGTTGGTGTTAATATCAATGGTTTAACACCCGTCCAGCTTCAATAAGAGACCACAACAGCTGGTGTTACTTTGGTGTAAATTTATTTTCACATTTTTTCAAAAATCTAGTATTTTAATGTAAAATTCTTGATCGTCTTGTTTAAATTAAAAATCAACAAGAAGTGCAGTTACTAAGAAACTCTTCAAAAACAGTTTAAAATTTGGAAATGACACCCGTAGGTGTTAATTTAACACCATAAATGAGCACCGAAAATTTAACACCAGCTCGGTGTTCACTATTTAACACCGGACTTTTTGCAGTGTAGAAAAACATATAACATGACGTGGGCTTCATTTTTTTTCCCGTCTTAAGTTCGCAGTTACTTGGGTTTTAGTGCTGCTTGGCCAAGAAGAAAACGCATGGAGTAGTTTGTCATCTGAATCTAACTTGAGTGAAAACATTCTTATATGTTTCATTTATTATTTTTATTAAAATTGTATCAAACATTTTATTGAAATTCTGCCATTTCTTATTCGTCTGCATTTTGCAGTGATGCTCATGAAAACTGAGTATTTAATTAATGTCAACATCATGTGACATTTGCACTTTAACCTTTAACCCCCTATAATGCTGACTCACCGGAGTGGATACCGATACGGAGCTTGAGGAAGACGTCGGGCCGATGAGGCACGATAAAGCTCTTGACAGACTCGAGGAGATGGAAGGCGGTGGAGGCGATCTGTCCCGCGTGGTTGTTCCCGTTCCGGATCGGGAGTCCCGACACAAGCATGTAGGCATCTCCGATGGTCTCTACCTATAGGAGGAGGAACGAACAGGCATCAGAATTGAATAAAAGACAAGACAAACAGAGAAACAAAAAACAAACAAACAAACGTAGAATCCCCTCACCCTAAAAAAACAACAACAAAACGACAAAACAAGACCAAAACCGCATTCCGCCATCAAAACCACTAACATCAACACAACACCACAAAAGAGAACAAAACAAACAAAAAAGAAACAACTTGGTAAACTAAGTTGGTGACAACATTGACTATTTGATTAATCATCACGTGCAATATCCTCAGGAACAGTAACAAAAAAAAAAAAAACCTCCCAAATGCTCTGATTGCTGAAGTATGTAATACGAGTACAATATTATTGACTTGAACTCAAAACTGCCTAAAGAAAGTGACGTCGAAATCATATTGTATTTGAGTCAGAACCATTTTGGGACAAGAACACCTTCTAGTAAACCCATCAACTAAGGTTTTCTCTTTACTGTACTAATAACATGTTTTTTTTTAATTCTTTATGAGAATGAATCAAGCATGTAGCATGTACAAAGCTTTTTTTTATTCTTTATTCGAATTTTGTTCAATTTCATATCACAAAATTCATTTTGACAGAAACAAAAACAAAACATTATACAAAGATAAACTGCATTATACGCACGCACAAGCACGCACGCACACACACACACGTTATTTCTCTCTAATACACAAACACATACACACACAGACACAATCACAAATTCTCTCTCTCCTTCCTACACACACGTACTTCATGTGAGTTGCTCTTCGACAATGATTGTCTAAAAACTGCTGCTAAAGAAACCTGCATGCTTGCACATTAACCACTTGATCGGATGATTAGACAACTTTCTCACCTTGTATACATCGTAGTTGGCGATGATGGCATCGAACAATGTGTACAAATCGTTCAGCATGTTGACAACCTGTTTTAACAAGGGCACAACCAATTCAAACTCAGTTACATTCATCTGGTGTACACACCCGACACCGAAGTGGGTCATGTGTGTTACTTTCGTAAGTAGATATGAAGCTATTATCAGTGACGGGCAATAGACATGTACATAACTTATGTGCATTTTTTTAAAGTGGCAATACTGGTTATAGAGTTTTATTAGCAGGATTGATTACAAATTGTTTTCAAAGAATAGAACCAAAACAATCCACAACTGACGTTTCCTTCCCTATAGACAAGACTGCGATCACAGGTGTTACATTCTTTTGCTGGGCTGGGTGTTTGTTTTGTATTGATTGAACAATGACACACTTAGACTTTTTTGAGGGAAGCGTGCCACAAAGCGCTAGCCTCTTTCCGTATTTTGCCTCTAGTTTGGCTCAAGCTCGCGTGGCAACCCTTTGGTCGCTTGGCTCGCAATTACTACAGTGAGAGGACCGATACAAATCGCACTCTTCGTAATTTTTCACTCATGGGCAAAATTTAATACGTTACACAGAAAAAACAACTACAACTAGTATCCAACAACAACAGAGAGAACATGGTATGCTTCGATCACTTCTTGCGTCTTTTATCAGAATGCGAAGATATTGAGGTTCAATGTGGATTATAACATGGACGTACCTGAATGGGAGTACTGGCGGCGGAGAGCGCGGTGAAGCCGACGATGTCGGAGAAGAAGATGGAGACCATGTCGAAGGACTCAGGAAGGACGGAGATACCCTTGATGAGCTGGGAGGCGATCGACCTTGAGGAGGAGAGATGGCAGGTCGTCATCAATACAGAAAGAGGGAAATGCAGAGAGAAAGAAGGATCCTAGGAATCTATAAGGTACCTCCATACGTACAATGAAGTACTATGCACTTTTCGACGTGCATAGTCTTACGGTGTTATTACTTAGCCCATTAACTTCTGATTTGACCTCAACATAACTTTGGGGATGAGGTTGAACAATGCACCCAAATGGTTGATAATGGATTACGCAGATATTGAATGTCTAAATGCGCATGGCGAATCGCGTATATATTGCCATCAGACTTCCAGTAATCAAAGCACGTTGACGCGAGCATGTGCGACGAACGCCTATTATGCGCCTTGAATTAGTCCGTGAACTACGAGTAGATTCCAGCCATGGATTTGATTTAAGGTACCTTCTTGAATTCGGACCTATGTACTTAACCCAAAGAGATCAACGACCCCATAAAATCTCTCTGGGTTACCCCTTTAGGTCAGCGAATGGAATCACGACAACATGCTTTGGCCCATACGAAGAGGGAACACTTGCGCGATGGTCTCTAACATCTCTCTCTGCTAGAGGTCTACTCCCGCCCTATACCGCTCTCGCCATACTCACGGTGGTAACATTCGGTGGAGCAGCTGTTCAGTCTTGGCCTTCTCTTTCCTAAGCTCCTGCGTGCGTTCGTCCACCAGTTCCTCCAAGTTGTTGGTGTAGCGCTCCATGATTGCGATCATGTTGTCGAGGATGTTCGGCTTCCTGTGCGACACGGAGACGTTTGAGTAGTCAGGACACACAGGAGGACATTGTCATTCACAGGGGCGGATCCAGGAATTCCGTAGAGGGGAGGCGCTTTTCCCAAATTAAAGTGTTTCGCACGCGCCCCTCCCTAATTTGTTACTTCTTTTGTTTCAACAAAACAAAAAGAGGGGGCGCGCGCCCGGTGCGCCTCCCTCTGGATCCGCCACTGATTCATGTGTTCAACATCAGTATACGACCAAATATATCTGGGTACATATTAATTTGCAATCCATTTTCAAGAGGGATGCTCCGTTAAAAGGGCAGCATTGACCGAACTGACAGAAAGCTTTCCTATAAAACCTCTTTTAAAGAATATTAAACAAGGAGATGCCGTCGCAAGAGGACTTGACAATCCCAGTGAAACCGTAGCTACTACATTCCAATCATCTGCCTGATGCAACCTATTGTAAGGATAAGGTTTACACAAACCTTTAGGATTTCAAAACCTGATTTGAACGACTCTGATCATCTTACGTTACAAGATGTAATTGTCCACATTACACCCGCGATGTTACCGATAAGGCTACTGATGGGGTAGGTGAGATTCATAGCATGATTTATTGTCATTGTGAAATGGACTTCTCACGGCAATCAGTGTTTTCAAGTACATTGCACGGCAGCGCTCTATTGCAATCAATACTGGTACGCAGAACACAACTTTTAACTGCAAATTATCTCCCACACCAACTTATTGTGCATGTTGCTCCGTCACACACTATCTTACAATCATACAACCGTGCCTTTCAGTTATGCATTACATAATCAACCATCGTCCAGTGTTCCATTATAAGACCTAACAGCTACGCTGGGACTAGAGGCTAATAGGACCTACGTATTTGCGTGTACATTATAAAAGATCATGGTGCATTCAAGACCATAGCAACAGAAACCATAAGTGAAACCATGAATCTCCTTACAGTCCCTTCTGCAGTGGCGCCAGCATGGACCGGACCTCCACAATGTTCGGCCTGTCGTCAGGGTTCTCAACCCAGCAGGCCCGGATGGCACTCAACACGCAGTCCGGCGCCGCAGCGTTCACGGCGTTGAGGATCGGGCGGTACGGCGGAACCTCGCTATTCGTTACCCGGGCAAGAATTTCTGGAAGAGGGAGAGCGGAAGATGGAGAGGGGGGGGGGGGGGGGGGGGGAGAGAAATTGAAATTGAAATTGAAATGAAATTTATTTACCAAACAAACATCGTTAACATAGTCACAACAGTCAACAGTGAAAATGCAGTTTGGCAAAAAGGAACCGGCAATAGCGTGCAGGCTATCGAGGCCAGTCCTTTCAATGATATAGGCCTAACGCATTTACAATATTCACAGAAGAATTGTTATATGTACATATTTACATGTTTTCAATTTCAATTTCAATTTCAATTTCATTTCAAAATCATATAAACTGTGTTACGTGTACAATGAGTCAGGTGCATTGCTACGACAGTGCATATATCAACTAGTGCTAGGGATACTAAAGAAAAGGAAAAGAGGGGAGGGGAAGAGAAGAAGCTTGTCAGCTTTAGAAGGATGCATAGAAAAGAGAACTGCGTAATGTGTTCATCAAAACAGAATGATAGTGAGATTTAGCTTCAAAGTTGAGCAGCTACGAATAAATAAGTAATGGAACAACAAGAAAAGCTATATGATAATTGTAAGGGTGCAGTTGATTGAACAGCAGCACAAATATACGTCATGTCTGTAAAGCCATAGCGATAGGCCATTGCTACATGCAACTGCAATACATCAAAGTAAGGAGCACCACGGAATTCATTCTAGAAATTGTTTGATCGTGGCAGTTGGCCATCTGTGTTAAGACCTAGCCATGACATGGAGGGTAGCTTTGGGAACCACACATCTTACATTAGTAGTTTTGAAGGATAGTAAATAGCTAATGGCTAATGACGATATCACTTCGCTGTTTTTTTTTATTTCTTGTCTGTTGGTGCTGTTATTTCTTCTTTTTTTTTAGGGAGAACTCACCAGACAGTTCGATCTCGTTCTCGAAGAACGGTTCCTGTCGCGAGTACATCTCCGTGAGGATGATGGCGAAAGAGTAGATGTCACCCTTCGCGGAGCCGCCCGGGGGCATGTTCTTACCCTGCCGAAGATGTTCCGGAGCCGTCCAGAGTTTCTCTGTTGTGACGAAGATGATCGCAGAAAGAAATTAGCCAACAGAGGCAGGGGTCGAGGTTTGTTATTCAAGGCAGGGGACCAAAAAGGTCGTTGTTTGTTTTGTTTTACTATTTTTTTTTTTACATTGACTTTCATTTTGATGTTTTTGTTTGATAATTTCACTTTGTTTTGTTCTGTTCGGTTTTTTTTTTTTTTTGGGGGGGGGGATGGAAGGGGGTGGGTGTGGAGGGGTGTAATGTCATTGCACATCCCATTCCTCCAGCACTGAAGTGAAATTGTTATCATAATGACCTGCGCGCTGGGAAAAAGATGACCATGGCAGGGGCGGATCCAGGAATTCTGTAAAGGGGGGGGGGGCGCAACTAATATTTCTGGTGCCACTTCCGGGTTTCATTTCATTTTTTTTTTATTTCTTTTGTTTTCAACGATAAATAAAGGGGGGGCGTGCGCCTCTTGCACCCCCTCTGGATCCGCCACTGCATGGTACATAGTACTTAAAATCAATTGCTATACACCTTTACCACAGTGCGTCTACACCACATGGGACACCACAAAGCCCCAAAATTACAACAGACTTCCAAATAAAGTGATAGATGATCTCGTGAACGATCACGATTGTAGGCGCACTCACTGACGAGCTTGGCGTGCTCGCCCTGGTCCACATCTTCCTTCTGCCCTTTCTTGAACTCGTGCAGGCCGTAGTCGGTGACCTGGAGCACCCATCGGTTGTCGACCACGCAGTTGCTCGACTTGAGGTGGCCGTGCGACTTGATCTCCGAGCTGTGGATGTAGAGGGTTCCCTTGACGAGGTCGGCGATGAGCGAGGCCAGGAACATGTTGTCCAGTTTAATGTCGTCGTTCTCCAAAATGTCCTAAATGTGCGTTTGTTTTGTTGTTGTTTTTTTTCGACAGAGAGGTAAACACTATTTAATGAGTTGGGTCTCAGAGGTGAAGAACAATAGACGGATACAGACATTAGATCGTTAGTCATAAAGACTGACAAATAGATACGTGACGAACAATAGACGGAACAGTCATTAGATCGTTAGTCATAAAGACTGACAAATAGATAGATTATGGCACACTGGATAGGAGGATAAATGGACAGATACCATAATCAAAAAAAGAAGGTATTGATGAAAAGGTGCATTTTGAAAACATTCTTATTTCTCTTCCCAATCACCATAAATTCTGAAACTTTAACTAATATCTGTATTTTGTTCAAATGCAAAAGTCTGAAAATCATCCGGGGGTCTCCTTTAATGGTCTCGCATGGAGATGCGCGGAAACGTTACTGTACCTGCAAGCTGCCCTTGGCACAGTAGTGCATAAGGATGCAGATGTGGGGTCGGTCGATGCAAGCTCCGACGAACGGACAGACGTTATCATGACGCATGTCTCGCATCTGGGAAGGAGGGGAGGAAGGGAATTGGAGGTGTAAGAATAGAGTAAGAGCTTCATTACTTCATGACTTCATAACCATAAGGATGACTAATCAATAGTAGTCAAGTGATAGATCAGTGATAATGGCAGAGTTGAGAATTATTTTCATCTAGGACGCATAGAATATTAGGAGTTGTAATTTGGTGTTATCAGTGAGCTTTAGATCTTCGACGCGAACGCTAAGACGACGCTATCAAGGCCTAAAATGGTGTTCTGCACATGCGCGAGACAGCTGTTTCCATTGTCCATCCCAGAAGGCAGAGTCGTCTTACAGTTCGCGTCGCAGATCCAAAGCTCGCTAGTATTATCAGATATTGTTAGATAATCATTAGGCCTACAGGCATTTTTAATTGTGTGAAGGATACATCCAGCTTTCAGTCTCTAATTTTCAACAGAATACGGGGACACATTTGGACATTATGTTTATTCACATGGGCCATTCTCGCGAGGCCACCCTGGTTGTTGAGTGCCTTATAATGCATTGACATGAAAGTGTCTTTAGATTCCGTTTATATTCCCGTTAACCACATAACAATGATATGACTATGCATGCTGCGTGTTATTTCCATCAATAGATTCTGAGAACATACATTTCTGTCGCAAACGATTTGCGCATGAGAAGACGTCGAATAGGCCTACGATATACATGTACAATAAATTTGCGATTTTATACCTTCGAAATTATGACATGTTATTAATAATTATTCGAAGGAACCACCAAGATCTTCTGAGAATGGGAGTTTCTTCCGTTGTACTGAAGATGTAACCTCTATCAAGCACCTCGCCTTATGTTCTACATTGAAAGGGTGCACTTACCATTTTAAGTTCCTTTCGTACGCTCCTCGTTAGGTCGATATGGTTCTTATGCACAGCGTGGATGGCGCAGATTGATCCCTGTCATAAAAGAGGCATACCATTATTAGCATCCATTTACCTGCCGAACATTGTACAAGAGACGTGATAACCCTTTCTCTGACAGAGATTGTGGACAATGTGTACAACGCTATGGGGTTTTCTGTGTCAATCAGCACTCAAAGCACATACACAAAGGGTTAAATGTTACGATAGGACGCTGGGATTAGATACAATGTAAACCTTGGCATTACTGCATGATAAAATCGACTTACGTATATATCTTCTTAGCATATAGATGATAATCTCGTCGAAGGTTTCTAAAGAATCGCGCGAAAATGATATGGTAAGACTTCCCCTTTAATTTTAAAGTGTAGGTTTATTCACTTTCTCGAGGTTGGCTTCCGAGAGCATGCAATGGTTTATTTCGCACCACAATATACAAGGGGTTTGATTTCGTCTTATCTTTGTACGAATCCTCGAAAATGGCTTACAAGGACAAAGTTCTCGGTAAAATTTGTGAATTTATAAAATGCAAGACAGGAAGAAAAAGGAAGATTAAAAAAAAAAAGAGGAAGAGGATGGGGTAGAAAAACATGAGGGAGAGAAACAACAACAATCCTCCAACATAATAACAAGTAACTTAGTACAAGAAGAAGTAGTTGTTTTGGAGGAAGACGAACTCCAACAAGAAGTACAACATGGACATGATGGAAGTAGAAAAGAAAAGGGTAGACGAAGAAGACTACAGATGAGGTGGAGGTGGAGTAGGAGAAGGAGGAGGAGGAGGAAGAAGAAGAGGTGGAGGAGGAGGAGGAAGAAGAAGTGGTGGAGGAGGAGGAGGAGAAGGAGGAGGAAGAAGAGGTGGAGGAGGAGGAGGAAGAAGAGGTGGAGGAGGAGAAGGAGGAGGAGGAGGAGGAGGAAGAAGAGGTGGAGGAGGAGGAGGAGGGGAGGAGCAGGGGAGGACATGGAGGAGGAGGAGGAGGAGGAGGGGGGTAGGAGGGACAGGATAAGACAAGGAAGAAAGAAGAGGGTGCCGTACCCGATACGTTCCTATGGTGGCAAAGATCTGCTGCTGTTCCGCGTTCGAGATAACTGAGATGGCGCTCATCACCATGCTCTTCATGGAGAACCCCTGAGAATTGACGTCCGTGCTCTTCGTTTGGACTTCACTCCAGTCTACTTTCCATACCAAACTGTCCAGGGCCGCCTCGTATTGTCTCTTTCTGCACATCACATCAACCCAAGCGAGGACAATTGTGTGTGAGCTTGATCTATCTTTCTGTTCATTGATCTGCTTTCTTCATTCTCATGCAGAGGTGGTTTATTACAAGTAAATGCTTTCCAAAGGTGCCTTGCAGTTTAACATGGATTTATAAAAACATAAAGATACACGGAATATAATCATGCACATGAATCACATGGTGCCACGACATTAGTTCCTGCGTCAATACTCCGGTCTTATCATGCTTATCTTCTCAAAGTACATAGGGTTAGGGTTATGTTTGTGGGTAGAATCTATATTTGGCTGAGCGTGAAGATATTTCATGGGAGCAAAACATAGTCGCAGAAGCAAACGTCATGGAACCGAATTACACAAGTTGAGTTACTAGTATAGAGCGAATCAAACAATCCTACATGTATCATCCAGATACACGATTAGAATGTCAATCTCATAATTGAAATATCATTGACGTATATTTCGTTTTCTATCATTTCTCACTCAGCATAATGCGATGTATACATTGATGTATTTCGTTGCCGTGGTTACCTGTAGATGTAGAAGCCAATGGATCCGAAGAATAAGATGACAAAAGTTGGCACCAGTGTTCCGATGTACAGAGCGTAGTCTGAAGAAAGAGACAGACAAAGAGAGAGAGGAGAGAGAGAAATGTTATCGGTAAGGGCGCCCTGGCATAGTGGATAACAGTGCCGTATATACGGCACTGGTGGAGAACAGTGCCATACGGCACTGGTGGATAACAAGATTCCCGACTCCCAAGAGGAGGACCCAGTTCGACGCCCCCTCCTCCCCCCCCCCCCCCCCTCCCTCCCTCCATGTGCTTACGTCATTGGACAAGATGTTTCTACCCAAAATGGGTACATGGCAACCCTAGGACAGTAATTATGGCACGGCCCTCTGGTAGAACATCGGCAACAATGAAGAGGCTACCCTATAATAGATTAAAAAAGACATCATTATTATCTATACGCCACCCGAAACATCCGTATTGCGCACCAAATTAATGAAAAAAAAAACCCGAACAATCTTTCACAAAGGTCGATTGTTAATGTCATTGTATGCCTTTCTTCTCTGTTGTTTTCCAAAGTTGTAAGAAACGTGAATCTACAACTCGTTTTTCGCCTCTCTCTAACCCATTCTTTGTGACTCAAATTTGTACCGTCGTTTCGGCTATCGTTTTATCATATAAAATTACTACATGTAACACTACCAGTATAAATCATGATAATTGGACTAACAACGATACAAATTAGTAGGACAAAATCATGCTAGCTATTTCGAAGTCGATGAACACTTAAAAAAATGTATTGCTCATTTAAGCTTGTGCCACTTGCTGTATATGCACAACAGTTGCTGACGAAAAGCCGGGAAAACCCTAAAAGCATTCTGATCTTTCAACGCTATTGTGATCTAGGAATCATACTCACTTGTGCACAGTTCCCCGTGGAAACCACATACGGGCATGTCGAGAGGAGGTTCGTCACGATTTGGCCAAATTGCTCTCAAGTCGGGATACTGTTCGTTCGTACCAAACGTCTGCGTGGGGTGGAGGCGTGTATACACAAAGGCAATGGTAAGGTTGCTGTATTTCGCATTTCTTTGAGTATATGCTTGTGTTTTGTATTTGCAAAAGACGAACCCCACAAAAATCTGTGTAATTGTTACTATCTTTCCATGAGTGGTAATCATAACTATATGTGTGTTTGTGTTTGTGTGTGTGTGTGTTTTTTTGTGTGTATGTTGATATACTAGTAGACTGAAGGATTGGAAGGTACAGGTTCATAGCATTTTACTTCAGTGAAAGTTGATAAGCTTTAACTTCATCTGATTCAAATGGAAGAGCACTTGAATTTAATACATTGTACCAGTAATGATAGATGAATATTATGATAAAACGATATAGTATCAAACCACTGAAACGGCTGTTTTGGGACCTGATATTGTGTAACAACCAGTATGTTACGTAACCGCATCTTACCCAATGGCCGTCGACTCTGTCGAAGGTGCCGATGGGGTACATTCCAGGGGTGCCAGGGGAGACGCCCCCATCGGCCACTGGTAGCGGCACCATGTCTAGCAAGACGTATGGTCGAACGCCATCTCCGTTCTCGTCGAACTGATGTTCACCCAGGGAGAGACCTTAGCGAGAAAGAGATTGGGGAAGACTATTTCATGAGAATTGAAACTTTTGCCTTTAAAGCTAAAACATGATTTCTCGGAAGGGCTCAAAATTAATCTTCCACTGTTTGGAATTGGCTCTTAATACATCGAAAGGGTCTACCAAGAAACTAGCCTGCATGGCTGAAACTAGTGCGACTTGCCAGGATGACGAGTTGTTTTCGAATATTTTGAGATCAAAGGTGTAGAATAATTTCCATAGTAGTACACGACTTTTATTCCAGAGAAGCTCTCCCCGTTCAGCATTGTGGGTAAGTAGAAAGTTGCGTGCTGACCAATCGTGCCAAAGCAATCTTTTTTTATTTTTTTATTTTATTTTTTTAAACAAGCAGCATGCGATCGCAAGTCACTCTAGCGCGGAAGATCGGTGGATAAACTGTTGTGGCCGGATTTTCCGATTATCAGTAATCGATTGTCATAAATTAGGACATAGCAACCATTGGGTTAAGCTCTGAGATCGTAGTACTCGTAGTACTTCCGGCAACCTAAACTTTTTTTTTTTTGCTACTATTTCGCATTTACGTCGTTATCAAACTGAAATCGTGTCATTACCAGCGTTATTTCACACGTTTCTTAGGCATACGTGTACATTTTGGAGCAATAATCGACAGTTCTGCAGACATAACAAGAACTATGTTTCATCTTAAGCGGTCATTAAGGAAGGAATTAATGCTTGTAAAAAATCAAGCAAACACGGGATTTGTCAATAATGATTAATTGCCTTAGCCTGTAGGGGAACAGCTGCTGCAGCCTAGGGGATTCGAACCAGGAACCTTGTAATGAATAGTCCACAGTCTTATCCACTGGGTCACAACAACCCCTCAACACGGGCGAGCTCACACATTTTGTGTAGCGCGCAGGTCCAAAAACATCTCAAAGGGCCACAATTACGAAATAACTGGGTGTGTACAAAAATAACGCTTTTTGGCTTCATTATGACTGTTTCTGGTATTGTAATTCCTTCTTTTCTCCTTCTTCTGATGAGTAAGTGCAGTCCACTATCTGGTGTATTTTCGCTCTGGTCGGTGATTATGCATGTACTCTCGATTTATTTGTTGAAATAAATTTTCAAATGTGCATACGATAGCTCTGTCTCCGCATATATAACGTTCCTATTAAAAGGTAACCTCTCCAGACTTGAACAAAGACTATAGGGAGCTGAGGAAGGTAAAAAAAGGAACGTACTTGTGTAGCTCGTGTTGAACATAGAGGAGACAATCGCTGCTCCGTCGTACAGATCGACGCCTGCGTTCACCGCTACGTCCAGGGCCTTGAGTAACTCGAAGACCGCGTCGTAGATGTAGATCGACAGAAAGTCAATCTGTCAAGAACGATACGTACCCGTAGGCTATATTGAGATGGGTGTGTACAGCATGTCATGCACAATATAAACAACATCAGTAAACACCTTCCCATTTAGATTTCTCCTCTATCATGGTCATGTCTATAGGAATTTTATTACCCAAGTTGTATAGCCCCGTTCCATGCACTCAACAATGACATAATGATAACGATAACTTATCGGTCGTTTCATCTTGGAGTGCAATAAATGACTGTTGTTTCTTTGTGTTTTTATTTGTTACCTTTCTCAAAGCATTCGAACGCAGGAGTAAGCACCCCGTTTACAGAATATACAGCAACAATCAATCAAAGGAGAGATAGAGAAGATATCAAAAATAATATCTATGATATATAAATGTGTGAGAGGAGAGAGGGAAAAAGTGGACAAACGACATTAAATTTGTTTTAAAAGGATCTAGTGTCTAACCGAGGAGGTGATGCCTCCTTGGTTTAACCTAAGCTGGGCTCTGAATACCAAGTGTATCGAATCAACGGTCTAATTCCATAGCGCATTCAATTTTGTGGTTGTGTGAAGACCATAGTTCTTATACTTGTAGTGCATCTTCAATGAGGTTGCATTTGATAAGATAACAAAAAAACCTTCTACTTAAAGGTTCAACTCTGTCTTTAAGTTAGGCATGCAAGGAAACCACCGCTATTCCAGTCCTAAAGTTTTAGAGAATGTTATAGGGAATGTAGTGAGAACGAAAGAGATAAAAGATATTTGTTCAAACTCGGCATATATTAATGGCCTCTAAAAGTAGTAGTAGATAAAGTCATTCCTAACCAAATGAAACTCTCGAATGAATACCACTTACACTTAGCCCAATCACTGACAACAGTGTGCTGTTGGATTAGATTTTTTTTCTCCATTAGGTCTTAAATTGAACGTCAAACTTGGTCTTGCTTTGGTTAGCTATGATTGCTCGTCTACCTAGTCGCGCAAACATCGACGTTGTTTTGGGATAGAGTTGTAGATTGTGGACAAGTGGTTGTGAGTTGTGCGGAAACTCAGACATTGCCATTGTTGCTAGATGACCGCTCTCCAGAATCATCTATAAGCCAACACTGCAAAAAGTCCGGTGTTAAATAGTGAACACCGGGCTGGTGTTAAATTTTCGGTGCTCATTTATGGTGTTGAATTAACACCTACAGGTGTCATTTCCAAATTTTAAACTGTTTTTTTTTAAGAGTTTCTTAGTAACTGCACTTCTTGTTGATTTTTAATTTAAACAAGACGATCAAGAATTTTACATTAAAATACTAGATTTTTGAAAAAATGTGAAAATAAATTTACACCAAAGTAACACCAGCTGGTGTGGTCCCTTATTGAAGCTGGACGGGTGTTAAACCATTGATATTAACACCAGCAAATATCAAATCAACACCATGTGGTGTCATTTTTGAATTAACACCAGTACAGTGTCAAAATAACACCAGGTACAGTGTCAAATTGATACCACGAAGTGTCAGGTGAACACTTTTCAACACCATCACAGTGCATTTTTAACACCTGTGGGTGTGGTCCTTTATTGAAGTTTGATTGGTGTTAGATTAACACCCGTGGTGCTAAATCTAACACCGATGTTTTTACAGTGAATCATTGACTACCAGGAAACCTGATAAATATTACTAGTGCAAAGTCATAGAGACTCTGGAGGGGAAGGGGTTAACTCACATCTGCCTTGAATACGATGGTTCCATTGAACGGGCCATCATCCTCCACCGCGTTGTCGAAGATGATGGTCGACATGCGGTCCCAATGCCTGGTCTTCATGACTGGTTTACCAGCGACGATGAGGACGCTCTCCATGGCTTCTAGGGCCTTCTCGTCGTCCGTTCGGCTGTATTCTCGATTCGAGAACATCCGCGTGTAGGCGTCGTCGATCATATAGAGGTAATCCGCAGTGTCCAGTGTGTCTGTTAGAATGCGAAATAACTTCATAAGGATGGTTGATAAAATATAGATAATGAGTCCTCTAGACACATCCAGAAGTTGCATTTATCTGTGATAGTTTCGACGATGGGCTGTCATTTTTCTCAAACGATGGCTAATCGGCAACTGATGATTTGGCGCCAATCAGCGATCACCCAGGTGTGACACCGAGTGATAGCGCCATCGTAAATGTTAGACAGTTGGTATCAGAGAGGCCATCTGGATTAAGAGACCCCCCCCCCCCCCCCACGGCTACAACATTAACCGGGATGGGGGGGGGGGGGGGCAATACCAACTGTCTGACATTTACGATGGCGCTATCACTGGGATGTCACACCTGGGTGATTGCTGATTGGCGCCAAATCATTAGCTGCCGATTAGCCATCGTTTGAGAAAGATGACAGCCCGTCGTCGAAACTGTCACAGGTAACCTACAGCTTTTGGATGCGTCTAGAGAACTCTTTATCTTCGTCTGTTCGAATATTGGGAGTTAAAATGCCGTTCACCAAACAATCATCATAACTGGTTGGTTTGATTGATGTGTTATCTGATTGATAGTGAGCAATCGAGTTGGACGACAGGCGTAATCATTATATAACTCAAATCGGCAAGGAAATGTCCACGGGTGTAAGTTGCTGACCCGGGGACCCAAGTCCCATCTAACCCTCCTCCGTTTACAGATAATTCATTTCTCCTTCATTTCCGGATGATAATGATAATTCATTAATTCTTTTTCCTCCCGTATTCCTGCATAACTCTATTTCCAATACAAGCCGACACGAAGTCTTCGTTTGTCATCAGATGCACTGTTACCAAGTGGTTACTCCAAACACCCAGAATAAAACATTGATGGGGGTCGTGCTTTCTCAGTTATAGGACCAAAACCTTGGAATCAACTAGCTATTCAATTACGTCAACTGTCATTAACATACAAATTCAAACCCAAACTGGAAACATATTTAGAAGAAATTCGGAATGACAGAAGCAACATGATCAATAATTTTTGCATACACTGATTATGATTACATGTATATCATGGGATAAATCAACATCTATATAATCATCTCAGGAAATGTTTTATCATATTTGTCTAAATTTCAGTTTATTCATCTACGAAATGAGACCTGGAAGTGCTTCTCTCGGCAAACTTTTGCAACGAAGAGAAGGACCGACTGACTTGCGGCTGATGACCCCAAGCAGCTGATGTCCGTAAAACCGACTCGAACCTAGTTTGACGGGGTAATCCAATAATGAAAATATAATCAAATATGATGTTAAAAAAAGCAAATAATAGATGAGAGAAGTGAAGAGGTGTGTTGCCCCACTCACACTCCAAGCTGTGCCAGTCTTGGCTGTCGCGGATGGTGAGATCCGTCACAGCCCCCAGGATGGCGTAGTCCCCGGAAGCTAGGATCCCTTCGTCCAGACAGGAGATTGCAAACTGCCTGAGATCAGCGGCCTCACCGAGAAACACGTAGACTGCGACGAGGTCAGACGTGAAAGAGAATGCAATATCGATAATTGCGTTACTGGCTTCTAAACTTATTTTGAACGTTCTATTGTTCGTTTGATTGGGGGCGCTATGATGGCTACGACTCCAGACTTCGGGTACCCGAATAGCACACGATTCCCGCCCAGTGCTTACGTCCTTGGACAAGATGTTTTACCCACCATGTCCCTCTCGACCCAGGTGTATATGGGTATACCTGGCAACGCTCGGGTACTAATAATAATGGTAGAGCAGAAAGGGAAACATTGAAGAGGCTACCCTGGATAGATAAGACCTTATCATCATAATAATGTATCGACTTATGTCATTTGATCCCTAAGAGCCTGAAAGTACCGTTCTAATGAAAAGATTACAGCTAAAGATATTTGCGTGAAGTCGCTTTTCTTTGTAGAATTAGCATACCGCTATATATTAGGACCAAATTTATCTTTAGTCAGGTAACTCAGTGCTGAGAGCTGACATGTGGGTTACTGACACACCTGTGAACGATTGGTTAACACAACCCATGTTACTAAGTTGTAATATACGACATTAGAAGTTGGTTATGTAGACCCACGGGCTGGAACTTATTGCTGTATTCCTCAATGGAAAAACATTAACGTATAAAAACACACTTTTCTCATGGCGAATGCTTACCAGACAATATACAATGATGACACTTTAAGCGCAGTTATTAGATTGATTTTCGCTTTCTCTTTAAGATCAGAGGACTAATGTTTTAAATGAAACCTTGTGTAGACCAGATCACCTCTTTCATTTAGAATAAATGCTGCCGAGTTTATTTTATGGAAGGTTATAAGAGCCCATCCATTTTTCTTAAGGATCTACAACGTTCCCATCAAGCACCACTCTCGAACACAAATTATTCTAATCATTGCTCGGCAATCGCAATGATTATATTCAAATCATAATTTACTAAAGTCTTCTTCATTCGCCAACACGGCCACGAGAGCTCGAAAAAAGAAGGCGACAAATCTCACTTCTGGTTGTTGCTTTGGTCCGGCGGATGATGTCCACAAACGGGTCCTCCATCTCGTAGTCCCACGCATCGAAATGCTCGTAGTATTCTTCGTGAAGCAATTCATAGTCTAGTTTCTGGAACTTGTTACTCAGAGCTTTAAAAACGTTCTTGTACTTCGTGATGTTCTTGACAACAACGGAAACCTGAAGTAGATGGGCAGTTGACAACAATTATATGAAGGAACGTCCTTACATCGCAAAGATGTAGCAACAAAGGGATAAATGAAGAAATATGTATAGAATTAATTACTTAATTCATTCATTCATTCATTCATTCATTCATTCATTCATTCATTCATTCATTCATTCATTCACTCATTCATTCATTCATTCATTCATGTTTTATGTTCATTTCCAATCAATATACATAGGTAACACAAACGTCAAAATGATAACATATCTTGTCACATATAAAACATCTTGTTTCATTAAGGACTTGAGGAATTAATCAGCGATGTTTAAGGAAAAACTGATGATCCGTTCGAAAGTTTCAGTACCCCTATCACTGGACAAGAAGACTAAAACAATTCATGACGTCACATCAATACAAATATATAACGAAGATATGAAGAAAAATTCACAGAATTTAATTTGAACTAATTTCATATAAATTTTAAACCTGTTTTTTTTTTTAATGGCCGAGGGTGATATTACTCCCCCATCCTTCTGAGGCACGGTAAGACAAGTGCACGTTCATTACGATAGAAAAGACAATGCTAAGGAAGCATAGCACACTCCTCTGGAGGAGGAATAGATTACATGCTGAAAAAGCCATCCCTGCTGAAAGAGGTATTATCAACGTCATTAGCATCGTTTTATTGTTTACTATCATCAATAGATTAAAATCACATCGAAACATTAGCCGTCATTTATGACATATGAAAATGATACATATTATTATCAATATATCATTATTGGTAGATTATAGTTTCATTATCAATATATCACACCGGTATTGTAAGATTACAGTTTTATATTTCTATCTATTTCTAGATAGTGATGACACTGTGAAATTATAATCTTTATTAGATATAGTCATTACTGTTAATTTTATCATTTTTACCTCCGACATTCCGTTAGACATACCTGGTCCCACTCGTACATGTTTAAAGTTAGCAGGAGTGCGTCCACCACCTGGCTACTAGGCGGCAGCGTTCGGAGAAAAGTAGGGTAGACTGACTTGTCCGATACTGGAATCTCGTCACAGCCCTGCAGGGAATGATATACATGTACAATCGTTTTTAAAGAAAGTAGAAATAAGTGTTTATCTACGCGTTGGAATTATTCCAACTTCACAAAATGTTAGGAAAATGCCATTTCTATATTGTCACATTTCGAAGGTTGCTGTATCTTCGTAACACACACTGAAATCGATCAGCGCCTGATCAAGAAAAGCAAACCTTTGTTTGACTTTGAGTGCATGCGTGACGACTTGGATACTCTTGGTTGCTCATTAGCACAAAAACCAGGAACTGTTATGGCATTTGATTAACACATTTCCCACTGAGAGAGATGTCATTATGAATATGATTCAAAATTCGGACTGGAGTTTTGAATTACTTGGTTAATGAGAGGCTGTGTGCAATGGATAATGACTTTTGTTTTTTCTACACTGATTATTCGGTTGTTGTTTTTTTCCTTTATAGCTTTATCATCTCAGTCATGTGTCAGTGTAATTCCAGGGAGGTGTCCCTGGTAATTCCAAGCTCCATCGATAGAAAGAAGCAAAATAGAACGGCTTTGGCGGTGATATATTGAAAAGGTAGACTTACAAGTGTTTCAAACCTGACAATGATAACTTATCAATAAACATATGTACAAACAAGTTATACAGTAAATTTCAAAAAAGTCGCTTTCTACTTATTGATACAACATGGCTGTTAAATGCATTAGTCTGAAAACACATCTTAAACATGTCGTCCGTACAGTGCAATTTCTTAATTTTCACTCCCACTCTAACCTGATGAAGGGCGCTGCACGCCTATTGAAGAAATCACGTCTTCAAATCGACACGTGCTCGTAAATTAAACGTGCATTTAGATTTGTGATTTGTTTCTTTGTTTGGGGGACCCCTTTGGTTTTTGTTTTGTGTGTGTTTGTTTTTGTCTGTTTTTTGTGTTTTTTTTTTTGTTGTTTTTTTTTTTTTTGAAGCACTCACGTAATCCACCATTGGCATGTTCAGCGCCGATGCGAGTCGGCCCTCGTACGTGCAGCCGCACCCCGGGCCGATGATACCGACGAATCCTCGCTTCCACCAATCACTGACGGCCTCGAGTCCCTTGTTGATATCACACTTTGTGTCAACCCACTCATATTGCACGTCATAACCTGGAGGGGGGGGGGGGGGGGGACATTCACATCGATCATTATCTATTGAAAGAATGCACTTAATGTTGACCCTGTATAAAAAATATAACTCAAATAAAACGATGATAATAGCGTATATATCACCATCATTCCGACAGCACAAACTCTTATTCACTGTGCACAGCAGATGTTCACGGAGCAGTAACTAAAACAAACAAACAAACAAACAAACAAACAAACAAACAGACAAAAAACAAAAACTACATTGTCTAAGACTAATATTGTGGATTAAAATCAGGCAGAAGTGCACCAGGAAATCTGTTTGCTACTGTAATCATTAAACAAGCCTGACAGCCTCCCTACACGAGACCTCCCCATGGGGAACTTCGGCCGGTTAAGTTCTTCCAGGAACAAGCTTCATTTTGGTGGTAGACGTCGACTGCATGGGAACAGCCCTGACACCCTCCCCACCTTATTACGTCCTACGATTAACAAGTGAAAACTTTTGCCGATGCTAGACACCAAACTACGAATTACAACCAAGGAACACAACTATGCCTATATCAGCATAATTATTTCGTCACTTCTCCCTCGCAACAACAGAGAATGGAAAATCACACGCATCTTCACGCACTGTGCGAAGTACGGCACATTACTGCACAAACCAGTGTTGAGATGCGATGATGTATCCACATTCTTAAGGAAATGTAATATACAGGAATAGATATAGACCATAATACACTCCCCTGCATGGATGAAGATGAAGATAAGAACAACCAGGGTCGTCGTCGGCATGGCAGCATTGTCGGAGCTGGAGTTAGAATCACGTTAAGTTTTGATATCATCGTCATCGCATTCAACAAGGAAACCCTACCTGGAAGGATGGTGCTATCCATGTTAGCGTTATTGACCGCGTAGGCAAAGGAGCCTGCCGTCGGGAAGCCACTTCCTTGATCCCCGTACCTGGTGGTCCACTCCGTTAGAAGTCCGATCTTGAGAACTGGCCGCCCGCGGTCCATGTTGAAGATGGTCGGGTTGAGATGGATCAGGGCCCGCACGGAACCGGGCAACATCACAGCCGCGATACCGAGGAGGAAGAAGAGGACTCGTGCATTCGTCATGATGCACGATGCGCTCTATTTCGCTGGAGATTGAAAGGGGAAGAAACCGTGAAGATATCCTGAGTTTTTATAGTTTCGTTGATGTTCCTTTGCCCAACCCGTTACAGTTATTTTGACCCAGTTGACATGATATAATATGGACCATATCACTCCTTCCAGCTGCCTATTCACTGCATGTTATTCTGCTTTAGACAGAAATTAAAAACTCTTTTGTTTCTATGCGCGCGGGCCTGCAAGGACCATTATTGTACGCGTGCGCGGTAGTGTCGTTGCCAGGATAACATTGTGAGCGCACCTTTATACTCCTTTGTGCATTGAGACGCGCTTACCAGTTTAATGCGCGTATTGTCATGAATAGTCTCCATTAGAAACGAACTGACGTCAGAAGTCATCAATGTTGTTAGAATGACAATGCAATCAAATGCTTAGCTATTATTACATCACCACTTTATTAAAGTTTAAAGCAACAACAAAGGAAAACATTAAAAGACATAAAGTAAACGACATTCACTTCCCAGAAGAAGTTGTATAACTAAACATGCAGGGCAGATGAAAAATGGACATAGAATATACATACAAAAAAGCCTTGATTAAAGTACCACGTAAAACATAAGACTGTGTTTGGATTCAAACTTAAAGGGAAGATAAACCCCAAGAGCAATGTGGATTGAGTGAAAGCAGCAACATTAGTAGAACACATCAGTGAAAGTTTGAAGAAAATCGGACAATCGATGCAAAAGTTATGATTTTTTTAAGTTTTGGTGTTGGAACCGCTGGATGAGGAGACTACTAGAGGTTATGACGTAGGAGTGGACAACAATACCAAGAAAATATAAAGAAAATTCTACAAAAATCAATTTTTCATGAAATTTACAAATTCCATCAACTTGATATTGACATATGTTAAGGGTAGCAATTATTCCCCCTGCTTTCTGAAAGAGGTTGGTCCATTGCTCTTTCATAATTCTAGAAAAGTGAATTTTTGTTGAATTTCCTTTATATTTTCTTTGTATTGTTGTCCACTCATACGTCATATCCTCTAGTAGTCTCCTCATCCAGCGGTTCCAACACCAAAACTTTAAAAACTCATAACTTTTGCATCGATTGTCCGATTTTCCTCAAACTTTCACTGATGTGTTCTACTAATGTTGCTGCTTTCACTCAATCCACATTGCTCTTGGGGTTTATCTTCCCTTTAAGTAGGCCTATATTGGAAAAAAAAAATACAGCGTGCCTTATCATATCCCTCATTAATAAAATCCTGTACAGTGATTGGTCTACATAGCGACATGTGACAAAATTAATATAACATCGCTTTGGTGTTGATAATGTTGAAATATCGATGGAAAAGAACGTCCTGTGTGCCGTGACGGATTTCTTGGTCCATGTATTGGTCTATTATGCAATATACCACCGATATCGTCATTTATATGCCATCGATCAATGGTTTTTCTTCGAAGTGTGTGACAATGGCAATGACAATCTTACATTTCACATTAGGTATTGCCATAAACATTTCAAATAAGCATTTAAAACGTTCCGTGTGCACTATTTGCACTGTAGATTTGAGTCGAGTTGAGTTTATTTTATCTAAACAGGGTTAAAAGCCTGTTTTCAACAATACCGTGTTTTATCAAAATATCGAGTAACAAAGCAAATACACACAGTGATAATGCAAACATAATGATACACTATAAACGACATCCACTGAACAATTTAGAATTTTAAAAAAATCATACAAAAAGATAAGCACAGATGTTTACAAACATGAAAAAATCGATATACTTCTATGGACATATTGAGGGATTTCCGCTATACATGAGAGGATATGTATGATAGTAACTACATGTACATTTGTTTATTTTGAGTCGGAATAGGAAGGAGAAAATATAGAGTCTTTTTTTCAACGCTGTCAATTTTCATCCTCGTTCCATTACATAAGTAAAGTAGGCTTAACTACAGTCGAAGAATATTCCAAAGTGACATTTATATATCTTTATGCCTCTTAAAGTATATTATGCTACAGTAAGTAAATCACTATAAGGAAAAAAAAATCATCATTATGACCACAAGAGTTTTATTGAGAGTAACAATTACGATGCGCAAAATATTGTTTTTCATTCTTCGAAAATTCGCAGATTCGAAAATAATGATTAAAAAAAAAATCTGCGTATACGTGTAAAACAAGCAGCTCCGGCTCCTCTCCGGCTTTTAACCTTTTCAGGTGCCAACAGATCTTACCGAGTAAGAGCGCTCATAATTATGATCCCGACGCAAACCACCCTATCCCACCAAATATAATATATAACTTGAAAATACAGTAGTACATTAAATGAATAAGATTAAAATACAGAATCTATCACTTGTATATTTAATGTTGTTTTTTTTCTTCCACGTCAGCATAATTACATTATAATGAGGCACATTCAATTCGGCTAGGAATCTGGATATCCTAAGATATTTTACAACCAAAGAAGTTTTGAACATCCTTCTTAATGAATTTCATCAGTACTAGTACCACAGTCATGCCATTATACTGAAAGTTGGATAATCTCGCCATGCAACCCCACGAAGATTTGTAATCCGGTCTTCCTGGAGCCATCAACTTGATGTTCAATTCAGTTCAATTTCAATTCCGGTTTCCTTTATTTTCATCAATAAAAGAAAATACATGATACAAGGTAACACCTTTATCAATTATAATATCAAACGATTTGAAAGAAGGACAAACCATTCACCAAAATACAACAATATGTAAGACCTATGAATGTTCGTGTAGCGGGAAAAGAACAATGCACACTTTGTAACGGTAACAAAAACAAAACATGCCGATGGAAAAGAGTGATCCATTGAAAAACACATTTTGTAGGACGTGGATCAATCGAAAAACACACACATACACACACACGCACACACACACACACTCACACACACACACACACACACACACACACACACCAATATAACGTATATTATGCAAAATTAATCTACGTATACCGTTGGAGCATTTGACCATTTGATATATTATGATGCTATTGATATAGAACTTAGTTTGAAGTAAAATAAAAAAATACAAACTAAAGGTAACATGTTACTGCACAGAATGCTACATAACAACATAAATTTACGGCACATGAAAAGACGGGAAAATATTCCTGTCTCTTTTTATCTGGTGAGTGCAAACTCCTCGATAAAATTGCCGCCACGTGAACATGTGTCCATCCAGTCGGTAAGTGCTGTGTAGTTCTCGACCTTTGCTCATTTTTCTTTTTTATCGCCGTTATGTCTATTTATCAATATTCCGAAATATACTTGATAATGCCCTTCAGACAATGGTGTGAGAGGCGTAAAAATCGTCGGTCAAGCACTGGCCTCTTTCAGACAGTGCAACGTGTAGCTGGACTGTATAGCTCCAATGTGTATACTTAACTACCGAGTCTGCATGGTAATGGTTTGTAGAGTTTGTTGCGGACTTTGTGCACAGACCTGCGTCCTCTGTCATTTTCTCTGACTTCTTGCTATTTCTGAGAGCTGGACACCGGTACAAAGATCCTTCATAATGGCTGTAATGATTATTGTTGCGAACGTCGTCAGGAACAGCAACTGTTAGATTAATTGCCGTGTATCGTATGATGTTTTGGTCCTTTACTGTGTACTGTAACACGTGTATCAAGCATTCTCCACGTTTCATTTGAAACTTGACGGGAAGAAGGGTTTGATATTCGGACAATAGCGAAAATGGAGCAATCGGCTAGATTGGAAGATGGCTACCCCAACTCAAAGGGGACGAAGGAGGAAAGAGAGAAAGCCTTGGTCCTGGTGAGAGAGGAAAACGTCTGCGAATTCGTCGCAGCTTGTATGGAAGCGGCCGGTCTGAAGGATAGCCACGCCCTCGTCCAGAGCGAGGTTCTTCTCGACGCCGATCGCCGCGGAAAAACGTCGCATGGACTTCAGCTACTGGGTAAGTTTCAACAGAGAGGAGGAGGAGGAGGAGGAGGAGGGGAGGGGGGGAGAAGGAGGAGGAGGAAGAGGAGGAGGAGGAGGAGGAGGAGGATGAGGAGGAGGAGGAGGATGAGGAGGAGGAGGAGGAGAAGGAGGAGGAGGAGGAGGAGAAGGAGGAGGAGAAGAAGAAGGAGGAGGAGGAGGGGAGGAGAAGGAGGAGGAGAAAGAGGAGGAGGAAAAGGAGGAGGAAGAGGAAGAGGAGGAGGTAGAGAAGGATGAGGAGGAGGAGGAGGATGCGGAAGAGGGGGAGGAGCAGGGAGGAATGGATTCAGATGAGGAGTGTTGGTGGTAGTGTTCGAAAAGGATCGTGAGTATGAGCAGGGGGATTTAAGAGGTGGGAAGGGGGAAGTGGGTACCAAATGGGGGAAGATGATTTATCAATTATTTATTATGTTTAAAACCATACGTTATTAGGGAGCTTTCAAACTAAGGACGCGGACGTTAATTACGCGTGTCGTCTGCAGATTTCTGCCGTTGGCGTAGTGACAAACTTGAAGACCTGCGTCCTCTCGATTCTACAGTAGAGCAGGCCAAAAATAACGTCGTTCTAGAATCAGGGAATCTAGTTTGTGAATTCATCTGGGAAGTTTTATAGATAGTGATTTGCCATTCTGTGAAAACGGGTCATTGAGTCGTCGTTTCGCAGCTAATACGTGACAAAAGACACAATTTTATATACACTTTGATAATAAATGTTTTACAAATCTAACTACATCTGGTGAGGTGTATAAACCCCGTTTACCCATAGATGAGATATCTCAAAAAATGATTTGCCTTTTGATTTGCTGATAATTTATTTTCTTCCTCAGTGAGAATCAATCATGGTTTCCTTCATAAATACCGATATTTCCACCCTACCCAAGTCACCAAGTAATCATGCAGTTTTCCGGTGTTCTTTTTCAATATCATTGTTTGAGGAATTGCAGACTAAAGTATTTAAGTCTCAATTTGTTTGGCATTTTTTGATTAAATTCCAATAATATTTTGTGATAACATCACAACTCATTCAGCTATACTATAATGTAACAGCTTTGCCAAACTTTTGCGAGTTAATGCAATAATGCAGAATCTACCTTCTAATGGTTTTCTATGTTGCATATTTTGTATCTATTTTTATCCATGTATATTTTTTCGTTTCTTTATTTATCTAATCACCTGTGTATCAATTTGTTCATTTATCCATGATTATGTATGAATTTATTCCTTCATTTGATTTTGTTCTTTTGTGCTCAAAATAATATAACTTTCACTCCGTACATCCACAGACGTGATTTTAGCCAACGTTCAGGCTGGTACCGTCGTCAACGGAGAGCCAGAAATTATGGAGGAAACCAGCAGCTCGGCGTGGGTCAACGGTCGGGGAGCTCCAGGGGCTGTCGTTGGCATGTTCTGCATGGACGTCGCCATGAAGAAAGCGGCAACTAATGGCATCGGATGGGTCTCAGCCAAAGGTATACAAGTGTAGTTTGGTTTCAAAACATTTAAAGGTTTTAACGGAAACAACAACAACAACAGCAACAACAACAACAAAAACAACAAAACGTGCCAGAGGTATAAAGAATGTCTGAGATCAAAGACCGGAGACAATGACGTCACAGGTAAAAATGTCCTGGGTCGCTGGATGAAAGGTTAACCTATAGCTTCTTCCAAAGAGCTCATAATGTCTATTGAGTGGTGAAAAAAAGAAGAAGAATTCTTTGCCTTCTTCACAGTGTTGACGTCACAGAGGGCTGCACGAATGAAAATCCCTGGTATAATTGATTGTGGCATATGAATCCGATATCTACAAGATAATGAATGTGTCTGTGTTTAAACTTCCAAGACCCTGTACCTTTCGTATAGGAAAATTAGGGGATGTAAAAATTGACGAGAGTAAAGGTATCAAAGGCAAAATATTGGAGGTAAAATGAAGCACTTCACAGTTTTGACGTTATTAAGGGAAATTTAGTGAAATTATGGTTATTTTAACTTGACATCAATGTTGAACCTTACGGTACAATCATGATTTAGTTGTTTACTCATGGAACCTAATGAGAATCGTGGATATTTGATATGGTTTTGAGAACCATCACTTGCTATCGGGCGGAAACTCGGTATTCCCGTGGATAGGACGCCTGTCTAGCAATCAGAAGGTCGTGAGTGCGAATCCCACCCGAGTATGCATGCCAATGAGTTTGATCATAACTATTCAAACACTGAATGCGACATCGAATACCGTTTCGTCAAAATGCGTTCTGTCTTTCATCTGCTTTGTATAGTTTGTATTTTGATTTGTTTCGTTTTGCTTGTACTTGTCAAGGATCCCATCATCTTGGTGCTTTGGGATGGTACACGATGAGGGCCTGCAACAACGGAATGATTGTAAGTTTGTGTGTGTGTATGTGTGTGTGTGTGTGTGTGTGTGTGTGTGTATTTTTTACTTATATCAATCATTGATAATTACAGTTCGTTATTCCGAAGGTTCTTTAATCCGACAATGAAAAAAAAAGTTCGGTATTACGAAGATTCTTTCATCAGAAAAAGAAATATGCTCGAGCTCGTTATGCCGCACCTTCTTTTCATTTTCGATTAACAAACCTTATTTCATCTCCGGAATAATGAACATCACCTTCATTAGTTAATGACTCGTCATCTGGCTACCCTGATAAAGGGACATAAATCAAAGCTGAGAAAAAAAAATAAAACGTTGGTGATAGCCGGTTGGTTGACTGAATAACAAGTAATAATTCCCTACTGGAAAGAACACAGTGTCCCACAGTGTGTTCACAGTGTGTTCACACAGTCGACTATGTGAAAACGATCGAATTTGACAGTGTGAACATGATTTCACACTGTGGTGTGGTTTTCACAGAGAGTTCACATAGTAATGCTTTGTTTCACACTCTAAATTGATGACTCACATTGTGTTCACACTGTTAAAACGCTCGAATGTAACCATTTGAAGAGATTTCACACTGTGTTCACGCTGTTTTTCTCACACTGTGGAACACTGTGTTCTTTCCAGCAGGGTTATTAGTTACTCACAAATCACACGTTCGACGTCTCAAGAATCCCACGCTTGAATTTCAAAATCTAGGCCTACTATTAATTGGAAATGTGCTCTGTCGGAGATTTACCGACGATTTTGTATTAATATTATACCCTACAATAACTTCATACGAGTGGTTGAAAGAAATGGGAAGTTACTGAAAGTAGAGGATTGACAACAATAATAATAATGATAATGATATAATTTGGTAATATTCACCCAGGCGGTAGATTCTTCAGTGTTAACACTGCACGCTCTCTCTAATGATTATAGTCAGGTGGCCTCGTCATGATATCTCTCCCCCCCCCCCCCCGATATCCCAGGTACCTATCCCTGACACCTGGATGGGAGGGACATTGTTGGTTAAAAGGCTGGTTGGTTAGATGTACGCGCCCTCCAGCGTTGTCCCAGGAGTCAGGCTGGGGACATCCTATTTAAAAGTTTGTCCTTAACCACTTTCCCAATCCAGTGTTCCTGCCATGAATTGTGAAGGGATAGGGTGAGTTATAATACTGTCCCAATAAGCTTTGAAATGAATAAGTGACGCTTTATATTTGTTTTCTCTAATGTTGGCAGGAATGCAGGAGGAGAGAGCTCTGATTAATCATACCGCTATCTCATAATATACGACAAATTCAGAGCTACCAAGTCTTACGCATTCTGAGTGAGACTCAAGCATTTAGGGGCCGTCTCACGATCTCACGCATGGCACCCATTTTTTTCACGCATCTGGCGAAGTCTGCAACTTTGGCCTGTAATAAGGAGCAAAGCTCAAAGGATTAAAGTGATAGTTGCAATTGAAGGTATATTTCCCTTTTGTCTTTCAAAATAAGTAAAAAATGGTCACTTAAATATGCACCTGATCGCACCATTAAGAGCTAAAAATTGAAAAAGCTCCCTACCGTGGGGGGCCACTGGGGGAAAAAACCCCTCCCATACCCTCGCTCACGTGCACATTCGCGCGCCGAGATGCCGAGTCATGAAAATCTCACTCATAAAAATTTTTTGAACTTGGCATCCCTGCAAATTCTGGAACGAAGTTACCATCCGACATGGTGTATTATAGAGCATATAGGATGTGAGAGTCAGGCGTGCTAGAAATACTCGCAGGCTAACAGGTGCGCGCTTGTAGTAACGTGTGTCAGCGTGACTGTAACATCGTGAAATACCGACATCAGTACAGTATTGGCTTCAAACAGAAATGTTCCGCACTATGAGTCATACTCAATCCCAACACTGCCTTATAATATGATCCTAATGTAACTAATATGACATAAATTATCTGCAGGCTTAGCAGCGTTTCTATTTTACAGAAGCATTTATCATTTGATTTTATCCATCTCTTCGGAGACAAGGGAGTTCACAGAACATTGCTCCACACGAATCACCTATCTATGAATTAAAAGAAAAAACAAAAGAAAAGAGGAAGATAATACACGCTCATATCTGCACTCATGCCGTCGAGGTCACCCTCTCCCCCCCCCCCCCCCCCCTCCACACAAACACATACACACGCACACACATGCTCACATCACGTACTAGACATCGGAAAGGGGCGTGTCGAATAAAAACCTTGGATCGTCATGGTTAAAAATGAAAAATTATGAGCGTCGAAGTAAGAATTTCTAAATGTTGACCTAACATTCACAAGGCGACTGAACAATGCCCCGAGCAAAATGAAATGAGATTTTCTGACATAATAGCAATTTGAGTATTTGCTCCCACACCCCACAAACCAACGCATCCTGCACTTCTATAAAAGACACGTTTTACGACAAAATGAATGATGGTAATCTTTGAATACTCTCTGTATACCGTTACGGAGATCTTACTTGCCGCATTATGGTCCTCGTGAGCCGATGATCCAAACGTGAGCGTGACGAGATGAGACCCGCAGTTGAACGTCATTTGAAAAGTTGGAAGACGTCCCTCAGCAACCATTTCAGTCTGCAGGAATACTGGGATATGATGACGGTAGTCACGACTTTATCACCTTTCCATCTTTCTTGTCTTTTCGTGCCGACAACCCTGGCCAGGCAAGATATCTCTTGCCCCTCGTGCAGTTGGCATAAACTGTACGCCTAATTCGTTAAATCAGTGGATTTCAAGTATTAAGCGAAACCAGGACAGTGTAGCCCTATGATGTGTGTATTTTTAAGCCGAGTGAGTCAATTTGCCGCAAGACACGTAGAAAATTGCTATTTCTACTTCGAGGTCGGCACACACAAATTAGCATCATGTTTCGTTGTTGGTGTTTTTCCCTCCTTTATTTCACCGACTTGGAAGCGATGACTGAGGAAAATAAATAAAATCAAGCTCAATCTTCTATTTCAGCTTGCGTGGGACCTAGAACGTTGGAAGAGATCCTGTGAGTCAGGAAAATAATTATGTACACTGTACATACGAGTTACGATGACATAACTGTTTTGACGTCAAGTGATGCGCTTATGAAATGAAGTTTGCCTTGATGTGTTGACAATGAGCAATGTTTCTGGTTCCTCTGCCCAAAGTCTTGGCAAGATCGGTGAGCGCGATTGGATGAGGAACCCCTAGAACTACGCGCTGTGCGAAATTCATCTGAGATGCCCGCCTATGCCGATCGCGAAGTGGACGTGACATGTTACCAAGGGAACGGGTCCCAACATCCACAAGCACGAAGATCGAATGGCGGAGGCTCTGACTATATAGGCGAGAATATCGACTCACGCCATGCACGCGCTGACTATACCTAAATGTCATGCAGAACCAATGCCAAGGAATTGAAAAGGGATGACGATCACTATCCTTCGAATGGCAACCTCTAATGGTTCTTTGAGGTCGCACTCATTGATATACATACATATACACAAGCACACGGAAACATGCATAACACGGATACACACTTTCAGCCCCTAGCACTCTCATGCAGTGCAATGTACTACGTGTACAGACACAAAGTCACGGTCATTTACACAGACACGTAATTTATAGTTCATAACCTTCACACATTGCCACACTCACATCAAGGAGCTCCATGCTCATATCGTATCAATTCGCCAGGTCTTTCAAACTTGACTCTAGGATGTAATGAAAGCACATTCTATTCTATAGAGTAATTACAGGCCCTAAATATAGACAGCCTTGCACTTTCAAGCCGAGAAAAGAACTATCCATGGCTCATTAGCCTTGTTATACTCACTTTCTGCCATCCCGTTCTTCTCCCGAATTCTCCCTGAAAATTGTCGCCATGCCCCCCAAAAGGACTTCCGCGTGACTAATGTCTATTTCCTGAACGAGTTGTGACCATCTTCAGGACACGCGACCCAGAAAGTAACCCCTCCACAGTCACCACTTCGTTTTCGTTGGAGGGGGACCGGGAAGGGAAGGTTAGGGTGTACTTTAAAAGAAATACTGTAACATTACAGCAAATCTGGGGGCAGCGGCAGAGTCGCCCGAAAATCTGCCTATGTAACCTGGACTAGCAGAGATATACTTTAAAACGTTTAACATTTCTGTAGAAAAACACATTTATGTCATATTTTGTCAAAAGTCCTGTTTACCTTTGGGAGCAGTGATTTAAAAAATGTTCAAGATATCACATTTGATGCATATGTGTAGGTCTATTGTATCCAAAAACATTCTACCATATAAAATTTTTGCAATAAAGCCTAAAATATAAGGAGATACAACATGTTGTATCAGTATTTTTCTCAATAAGCCATAACTGTATAGACCAGTTGTAGACGGTTTAGTCTGGAAACATTTCTTAATTAAAACTATTGTTCACATTTTGTGTGTTTAACAATACTTAACATTGTTTCTATCCCTAACTCACATTTTAGAACTATTCTAGAGCACTACATGCCGGGTTTTTGTTTCATCTTCAAATGGTAAATCATGCCTTTGAGGCAGCATGCATCGAACATTATCATTGAACCAAATTTCGCATGTATGTGGCGATTCACATCATAATGTCGTGCACAGTTTTCAGAATGATCTGCTCATTTACTGTAAAATAGTTTAGAGAGTGCATGTTTTTTTTTTCAATTGCCGTATATGATATTCTAGAGCCTAAGAGTGTCAGATTAAAGTTTTAAGGCAGTAACTAAATGACTGCTATGAATGACGGCTCATATCTTTATTTCTTACTTGCAACGACCACGACAAGTGTGACAAGCGATAGACACACAATAAATTAGTCAAAATAATCATTGCCTTCTATACGTACGTCAGCAATAATTGTTCCCGGCACGCAAAAGGATGGTGACAGAAAGAAGGGGGGGGGGGGGAGGAAGAGAGACAGCGAGAAGACAATCTGGATACAAGAAAGTAAATATCGTAAAACGGAAATCTCAATTCGGAGAACACCAAAAAATACGGCACTCTTCCCTTCTGCCGGATAACCATTCCGGACATCCTCTCAATAATCATTTACTTATATTTCTGTTTCCATGTTCCCGATGTTAGCGTTATCTGACAAAACATGATAATAATTGTAAGAAATCATATGAGATAAAACCAAAGATACAAGACGAAAAATGATGGAGCCATATGAAGAGAATCCGTTGATGTTTGGCATCTCGAAATAAAACTTTCAGTCAATAGTAGCACAGATTTCGAGTGAGTTGTGATTAAGTCTTTCAATGCCATCGCAAATCGGATTATATATAATATCAATAAAATTTTGAGCTTGAAGCCCTGAGAGGGTTAGATTACACAGGACTCGCGTAGAACGTTTGATTATAAAGAGTGCGCCCCTTAGGGAAGATAATTTCTGGAGAAACTAAAAAGAAAGGGGGAGGGATGGGTGGCAAAATCAGAGGGCACATTCATATCTGACCGACCTTTTTTTTTTTCTTCTCATTATAAGCATTAGGTTATAAAGAGAAACTCTACTCCAACTTCAAGCTAATTTCAAGAAGAGAAGTAACAGACAAACCGGACCAGAAATGAGATGAATATGTCATGTTCAAAATTTTATAGTCCCCCCCCCCTCAAAAAAAAAAGAACAAAAAAAGAAAGCGATCACAATTACATTGTGTAAAATATTTCAGGATAATGATATCAGCACATCACGGCTATTTCGCTGGTTTCGGGAAAATGCCATAACAATGAGGTGGACTAGGAATAACCAACTCTCCCTTTATTGTACTATGTCAATGAGAACGATAAAATTTCTTCTTTTCGAATGTGTATTCCAAGCGAGCAAGGGATTGATTTATGCTCATGCAAATGAGACGTATGTGAATGACGTCATCACTTCATATTAATGACATCTTAAAGAGATTAAGGTGTATGAGGACTTGGAGGCAGTTACACCATAACCTAACCATATTTACGTCATGTTCTGTGAAGTCATGTAAAATTGTTATTTCTATGGATTTTATCCTCTAAGTGAATGCCAGTATGAGCATGTGTAAGTGGAATAGCACAGTTTGCAATCAACCTATAACCTGAAGATGAAAAGGAGTTCGTTTTTGACAAGGCCGTTTCAAATTATTTCAACCCGATATTTCAACCCGATAGGGAGTCTGCATGTCTAACACCTGGCTGGCCACCGTGGCACCGCTATCCAAGCAGCGAGCCCTGGGCACCAACCCTATCTCTTTCGCCGCACCCGCCTTGGACGGAGACTACATCCTGTTTGATTCGTCCCTAACTGTATCTGCCATGGGAAAGGTATCGGAGTCCACGCGTTCTACAAACGTCATTCCACTTTTTCTAATTCGCCATTGTTCATTGCGTTACTACAGTCTCTTTACTTTTCTGCTTTCCTACGCTGTTGCTTTTAAAGTCTTTTATTTACCTTCATAAAACTTGTGTTATGATTTCATATTAAACTTGTGATGAATAGAAAAGCCGGAAGGAAAGTTTATATAAGAATTCTGGGGGGGGGGGGGATCCCAGTCAAATCAAGACAACCCTTAATAAACTGTCCTACCAATTTTATTGTCATCTTATCTTAATAGAAGAGTCGTTTGTCTGTACATGGTATTCTGTCCTTTTCTAATGTTTGGAATCGAGATACGTGAGGCGGTCCGAAGCGGGAGCAAACATGTTCAAGCCGGGTTGGGCGTGGATCAGTTCGGTGTCCCCACCCAAGATGCGGAGACGATCTTGTTCCATGGTGGCGTGGTGCCGCTAGGTGGGAGCAGCACTTCAACAGGTCAGCTGTCTACCGCTCTGGAGATTAACATTACAAGACCGTATCACCATCATCATATTCTCTGCCAATCATTTGCCAATGTCACCAGTATAATGATCATTATCAGTACCGTTACCATTACTGTTATCATCAGCCGCAACACCTTGCACCGTCTTTCTCATTGCTATGCACTTCCTGTCATAGTATCACCAATCATTACCATCATCATCATCATCATCATCATCATCATCAAGAACATCATCATCTTCATCATCATTATCATCATCACCACCATCATCATCTTCATCATCATCAACATCATCATCATCATCAAGAACATAATCTTCATCATCATTATCATCATCACCACCATCATCATCTTCATCATCATCATCATCATCATCATCATCATCATCAAGAACATCATAATCTTCATCGTCATCATCATCATCATCATCATCAAGAACATCATCACCATCATCATCATCATCATCATTACCATCATCATCATCATCATTACCATCATCACCATCATCACAACTGTTGATTATATCACTTTTATGGTCATTATCATTATTACCACCATCAAGGAATAAACAGCATCACAGTGTATCATCACCGTCAGTATTGCAAAGGAGATGAGACATCATTTTGTTAAGTCCTTTTTTTTCCGTTGGCAAGTCAAATTGCAACATTCTCCGCTTTCGATGATTTCATCTCTCTGACTCATTTTCGTTCTAGTTGCTCTTGCGTCCTTCCTGGCACACATTAATTTATCCGCTCGGCAGCTAACATTTTAGACACAAGTGGTCTTGATTTTGTCAGCTGTGTCTTCTTAAATTGAGCTACAGTGGTTATCGAGATAAAAATGAATAAATACAATGGTCATTGTCAGAGGCTTATAGTTTCCAGCTGTCTGCAATAATGGCGAAATACCTCCACCCCTATAAAAAGAAAACAAAGTTGAAACAATAATATACCACTCTGCCTGCGTAAATCAAATCAATGTGATTCAGCTGCACGGATTAGTGTCGATAATTGGCACAAACATGACGAAATTATCCCTTAGGTTTGTCAGGAAATAACGCATTTATAACATAAGATGAGCAAAGTAAGAGTGAAAAGTGACCAATAACGTAGGCCCTGCATTGAACAAAACTCCATGTTGTCTTTATGTACTGAGCCTCTTTTTTTTTATATATTCGAGACTACGTAATGCGGATAAAGATGGCCCGGTCTTCAAAGGACAAGGAATGAGAACATATAATTATATAATGCAGGGTTCATTAGTCCATATATAGCAACACAGCGCAAACAAGCTGCTTGACACAGTCAATCTTTTTTTTTCATTCTGATATTTCGTGATATTGAGCAAGCGATCTGAAATCTCAGTAATCATGAAACGGAATATATCAAAGGATTATATCCAAGGGATCACTTTTGCGATTCCTCCTCTAAAATCGACGATGTATGTTTGTTATCTGTCTGCACCAGCAATTATTGTTGTTTTTATGCCTTGCGTGGAAATAATGCCGCATTATTTGTTAGTCACTGCGCAAGCCAGATCAGGTTCTGTCAAGACCTACACCTATTTTAATAATTGCGGTAACAGAAATGAGCTTGTAAGAGAATATGCCTAAGATGTATACAGTAAAAGATCATCATCATCATCATCGTTACAAACATAAAATCTAGATATAACCACATGCGATATTCGAGGTCATCATCGTATAGATATTGTGCTGAACATCGCGATGTTTTTTTTTATTTTCTTAATATTAATTTGAGTTGTGCATTTACAGTGTTTACTTATGCCTACGTCGTACGTTAGTTTATTCATGAATATCCCGTAATCATTCTTATCAGCTAATATATAGAATATATAATGTATTATATTGTTCCTTCATCTATTCATCTATTTCTACTTGCTTCTTTGTTTATGTTAGGTGGCCACAAAGGGTTCGGACTTCTTCTTCTTGTCGAGATTCTCACCAGCGTACTGGCCGGCTCGGCGTTCTGCACCGACATTGCCAAAAAGAGTGCTGAAACTGGGGCATTTGTAGGAGAAGACTTTGTAAGTGTAGTACACTGTGTATCAAAACCCGTCCCAGACAAAGCGTACCAGATTATCCCGGTAATTCCCAACTGGTAACTGCGCTGAACAAGACGTCGGGGGATGTTCTACATTGATAGTTGTAAGAGGGTTTGATAGGCATTCAAAATTACGTTGATTCAATGAATGAATTTGTTTGTTCAAGGCATGAACAAAGTCTATCCATCACATATCTCGCCAACTTTTCATTGAGGCTTTAAGAAATGGATGCCAAGTCAATACCTTGAGGAAACATTTAAATCCATCTGCACTGTGATGCCCGTTATGCCTTCATCGGCACTAGAAACCCAACTGATGATTTTCACTTGCGTGTCACAGGGGCAAACTTTCATCGCGATTGACCCCGCCCATTTTGGCAGTGGTTTTGTGGAACGGATGCAACGCCTCTTGGACTACTGCAGACAGCTGGACAGGGTAAGCAAATTCACACGTGGACTCCAAGGGTAGGAAAATCGCACAGTAACAGGAAGTGATTGTAACACAAATTGTAACAATTACCACAGCAACGATTAAGATATTACATCATCTGAGAAAAATTGCTGCAGTATCAGCTATATGAACCTATGTCTGCAAAAAAAAAAACCACATCCGCGAACTCATTCAGTGAGAAATCATTCGCTAGACAACAATGAGATATTATCTTTAGGAAATCACACGCTTACAAAATGAAGTCGAACAGTTAGTTATCATGTTACTGAGTGAAAATTAAATTATAAGCTGTGTGTACGTAAATAAATATGTCACTTTAAGTATACATGTCATATACTGCCAAAATAATCAAAACCATATCAGCTGCACCACCGCCGATTGATTATACAATTACTTGAATCATAACGTCCCATCAGAGACCACAGTTCTGTGGTTTGATGCCATTTCTCTTTCTTTCTTTTTTTTTTGTATCTACGGTTATTCGTTGTTATAGCATTTGAGAAATATAGCATTAACTATTCTCTCTTTTCTAAGCTCTTTTTTTGCATAAACAATTATTTGGGTTGCAGAAGTTCTAAAAGCCTCTGAATTGCTATATTGATAACTGCTGATCCTTAATTTTCTTTTCTTTTTCTTTTCTTGTATATTCTTTTTTCTTCGCGCAAAACTAATGAATTTACTCAGCTCCATGTAATCTTTACTCAACACAGGATATGCAATAGAATTTGGGGGTACATGTTATATGTTATTATAATATGATGGCAAATTGACAATTTATGCAGAATTACCCATCACATGACTTGATCTCGTAAAGGTCAAGTTAACTCATAAAGAGTCTTCAACCCTATCTATCAGGTTGACGAATCACAGCCAGTGCGAATACCCGGAGATCAGGGGCGCGAGCACATTAGGCGAACAAAGCAAGACGGCGGACTTTGGTATCAGAGGGGGCTTATTCAGCGGCTGGTATGTTAGAAGTCAAGTTTTAAGTCTTTTCCTTGTAGTCGGATCAAAGACGGTCGGATATTCTCTTTTCTCTACCCCCCCCCCCCCCTTTTCTATCTCACGTCCTCTTTCACCACCTGTGTGTTTGTACCCCTCCGCGTAGGCCATATGTGTCTATTGATTGGTTGTGTGTTTAATCAAGTTTGTGATACCTCCTCATGGTTTAATAATGACACGCGATACTGAGATTTCATTGCTGCATTTGTCGAACTTCTAAAAGTAATGATACTTTTCTATAATTATTATTTAAAACAATTAATAAAAAGTATCATTCGAGATAAGGGCATGTGACAGAACAAACTTGATACAATCATCTTAGAATACACGATTTATGTCATAAATTTGTAGAGATCGAAGTTTGAGTAACGCAGGTCGTCATGTTACGAGCTGGTGATTAATGTTGATGGTAAATGGACATCGATGAATGGAAAGGATGATCACAGCGGATTTTCAAATTATCATTGATCATTATAAAAAGGGGAAAAATATAAATCGATGTGTGTCCTTTTTCGTCTGCGTTAGAATGCCAAATTGGAGAGCCTTGGAGGATCCGTCGAGTTACGGGAGGTACGAGTCCAGAGCAAACAAGGTGACGTCACATCGGGAACCGCCAACATGAAAGAGTCCTCGCCGTAAGGGGCGGATTCACGTGTGAAGAGAGGACGGCCTACCAGACTGGTCCGATACACGGCCGCGGCACATTTCTTGTGTGCGCTCTACCGGCTACATTTTTTGCTTGTCTGTTTGTGTGTGTGTTTGTTTGTGTGTGTGTGTGTGTGCGTGTGTGTGTGAGATACAGATGTTGTTAAACTTAAATAGTTACGGGTGTAGGACAATCTATGTCTCATATTGTTTTTTGGTGACGGCGCACGGTGTGTGTGTGTGTGTGTGTGTGTGTGTAATATAGATGTTATTAAACTTTTAATTGTTATGGATGTGGGACAATACATGTCTCACAATCATAATATTTAGAGCGGAAATTTATAAGGAATCTGATTGGACAACTCCAGAAAACACACTCCATATAATACCAGATATGCGTGTGTTTAACCACGTTTCATGTATGATATCATAAAAAATAATTCAATTCAATTCAATTCAATTAAAAAATAACAATGAAGTATGTACTGATTTTAAACTAATCGTTATTGATATTTGTGTGAAATTTTGTTAGGGATGTGGTAAAGGTCAAATAAAAAAAAATCCCTTAATTCAAAAGCATTTCTCTTACCACAAAGCATGAAAATAATTATGTATTCAGCAAAATACTCTCTTTCAGCCCTTGAGTCATGTACAAAGAACAACTTTTCGGTGGGAATAAACACATGTAGGCCCTACAACCTATTCTGAATGGAATATTGTTCTGGACAGTAATATTCTTGAGGCTTGATAAATTGTTCTACAGCATTTGAACAATTTGAAAAGGCCAAGTCATCTGAAACATTTAAAGCAAGCAAACAAACAAACAAACAAACATTCCCCTCCCACACATACACTCACACTTTGATGAGTAAAGTCACTGACTTCAAAGTTTCCTCAGGACACTTTCTCCTACTTTGGATACATTGTAATAATACATATTTAGAGTAGAAGTAATACTTGTTCTGCACTGTAGTAGTAGTAGTAGTAGTAGTAGTAGTAGTAGTAGCAGCAGTATTGTAGTAATAATAATAACAGTAGTAGTAGTAATAGTAGAAATTTTACTTCCTTGTAATGAGAACTTTGCTATAACCAAATTCGCTATAATTGCTTGCCTGAAAAAAGACAGACGAAGAGGGGACGAAGAAAGGAAGGTATAAAAAGAAGACATGGTGGAAGAATAAGGAGGCGAAGAAATAAATCAATTAATAAGACAAAAATAAACGTGTATCTGTATTCATATTCATGTATATTCTCTACAAGGATTTGATATTAAAAATGCAATTTGTTGCCATGACAATGACAAAGTTGCAACACAGACAACGTGCATTGCAAATCTACGCACACGCATGGACTGTGGTGCATGATAATATCATAACTTTTCATATACGTACAAATATTTCAGTAACTCACAAACGGTTCTGCTGTAACATGTAACAATGTTCACTATAAAATCTGCCCAGAGTTGTACAATTATGCATGCCCATAATGTGGACTCAATTCCCGGATACCTGAACTTCATAGCCCCGGCACTTCAGAATGTCATTTCACACAGTTAAATTATAAAGATAGGGGATAAGAAAATATTCAACAGAAGAATATTAATCTCTACAAGAATTTCTACCAAATTAGATGATAGTCTAGTCGAAAAAATACAAAATGTATTGTCAGTAGATTTCATGATGAAACATTTTGGTTCTTGGTATGTAATATTTCAAAAGAAGAGAAATATGCCCATAAATTCAACATACGGCCCTGGATAAGGAGAACATACGGGTATTCATTTATTACACACACAATATCAAGTACATTGACTTCTTAAAGCCACTTACTGTTCAGAGATATTCTCGACAAGAAATTGCACTTACATGTCTCGGCAAGCATACAGAAACACTCTATTGTTATCTGAGCAAGACCAACTTGGACATTCACGTAAAAATCAAACTCACGCTCCTGCGAAAGGAAATTCAGTTAAAGGGATCGTACACTTTTGGTTGAGACATAATTTCAGGTTTCTGACATTTTTTTTTGGTGAGATAATGAGAAACCTCTTATGAAATATGAAAGAGCGTGTAATTCTATGAGGAATTCAACGTTTATTTGATGAAAATTGGTTTTGAAATGACTGAGATATCCTAAAAAGAGCGAATCTAATAAAGTGTGGGACCCACACTTTATCATGATCGCTTTGTTTTACTTTGCTTTTGGATGTTTCAGTCATTCAAAACCCGATTTTCATCAAATAAACTTTGAATTCCTCTTAAAATGGTATGTTCTGTACTATTTCATAAGTGTTTTCTTGGTATCTCGCAAAAAGTTAAAAGCCCAATTCTCATCTCCACCAATACTGTATCATCCCTTTAAGATGTGATGCTCTGTCATATATTACGGAATGTAACCAAGCTGTGTTTTATTATAATGACCAGCTGAGTTTCCTCCTAATGCTTTCTTCACAAGAAAATCACAGTATCTTGATGTCTATGAATAATTAACAAAATTCTTTTTGTGCCAAAATGTGTCACAAAGGTTTTATTTACACTTGGAGTAGTGTCTGCACTTCATTTACTTGTATGTATCAATAAATAAGTTTGTTTTTTAATGCCTACAGTTATTCATTGTTTTATTTATTTACTCACATATCAGTAATAGACCTGTTAGCTGTACATATCAAACTTAGATGGCCATTTTGATGTCATTATTTATTGGGGTCAGTGTTGTAGTCTTCAAATAGTAACAGTTTCATTTTTATCAAATTTTTCCTCAGTTTTCCAACCATACACAGAAATCATTTTCTGGCTATGTACTGTTTTTTTCTTTCATGTGTAAAACATTGCAACAATCCCCATATCAACATTGCAACAAAATGCCTACACAAAATAGAAAGAGCGCGCTCTCTCTCTCTATCTCTGGGAAGTAGAATGGAGCTCAACGATTTGATAATCATTGTCCTGCTCTATGAAAGGCCATGTGTACAATTCAGTCATCCACACACAGTCTTCCCGCCCCCCCCCCCCCAACATTTAGCCGCAATGTCATCTGACATTACCTAGATATGTTTTAATCTCGACAAACATATTTGCTGCAACTGGTTGACAAATTACCCTACATTGACATGTTTTAACACCGATTGACGTGTTTTAATACTGATCAATTCAGTGCTTATTTACATCGATGTACGGCAGTTTGTCAATCAGTTGCAATAAAAACAACTCGACAGAAGAATTTCATGAATGTGAATACAGTTTTTGCCATCTATGGGTAAGCATTTAATTTGGTTTCATCTTTGTCATGAGTTTTTCTTCACAAGAGTTCATATCTGCTGAGTGACATAACTTTTATGCAGCATAAATGATTTAAGTGGCAATAATCTTAAAAAACCTGAAGGACTCAGAAATCATATATCAGCCGAGATGGGCTCTTCAGTCCCATCTACTCAAATTCATGTGACAGAGATGTTAACATTGTGTCTTTTCTCTTTTTTTTGGGGGGGGGGGTGGGAGTGATTAAACCATAGCTAGTCCTGCTAGTACAATGAGTAGGCCACAAAGAGAAATCTTTAGCAAGCTGCAAGCAATCAAGGTGCGTATAACCATGAAAGAAGCCCATTGTCATCTGAATATCTTACCTATTATGCAAATCAATTTAGTACTTACATGAATCTTCACACACTTGTACAAACTTGCTTGTGAAATGCACTTTGTTGTGTATGTCACAAGCATTTGGAATCAATGTTGGACAAAACTCAACATGGCAAGTAATCTTGATGACAAGTTAAGGTCATATAAGAGTACACCTACAGCATTTTGCCGTTTGCCTACTGCAGTCTGGCAGATACAATGTCCCACTACCCTGTCTTACCAGCAAATAACTAAATCACTATCATCATGACCTCATAAGATCATCCACACATTATTCTTTCTGAAGCAAACAGAAAAAAGCAACCAAATTTATCAAATGCTTGAAATGTTGAAGAATGCAAGCTATAAAGGCCAACATCCTACACACAGCCATGAAATGGTAAATATAACTAGATCATACCAGTTCATATTGACGTTCACATCAACGCTTGGCAGTGAAAGATATTTCAGTCAACTTGTTATTATTGAGTCCCTCTTTAATCCAGTGTTATGACATCCTGAAGTACAATTCTCCCTATCGCAAATAAATGTAAACATTTGTTGCTGGTGGTTGGGCCCATATGCTGGCCGCACACTACGTGGAAATGAATGTGGTGATTTTACGCACCCATGCACAACACGATGATGTCAAGCGGGGTCATGCTTTTGGGGTTGACTTATGCACTTCTGGTAATGTGGAGTTACTGTGCGCAGCAGACACGGGCAGAGCATATACAAGTGTTATTTTGTATACAATAATTGTATCTAATTTTTCCCTCTTCATCATGACTCAAACACTGTCACTTCACAAAGAAATGCAGTTTCAGAGCTCATACAAACTCAGTTGTTTCTGTTCGCAACATGTCATAACAGTTGCTGAGAAAATCCTAATAACCATGGTAGTTTGAACACAGAGATCTATCGCTCCATGTTCTTTATCAAATAGGGCTCACTCTGTGCACCACCACAGCACTGTCAACACATTGGCATGGATATTAGATAGCAATGCCGCCGTTTGAGTTTTTACAGTTATATGCAATAGGGAGAATTGATAGGTGTCCTTAAAGGACAAGTTCACCTTCATAAACATAAGGATTGACAGAATGTAGCAATATTAGTAGAACACATCATGGAAAGTTTGAGGAAAATCAGACAATCCGTTCAAAAGTTATGAATTTTTGAAGTTTTTTTTGCAGTACCCGCTGGATGAGAAGACTACTGCAGTGTATGAATAACTTAGATGTCACATGCGTACAACAATATAAGGAAAATATAAAGAGAATTTCACAAAATTCCATCTTTTGAAAAAAGTACACATTCCCCTGACTCGTTACCGATAAATGTTATGGGTAACATTATTCCCCCTGCCTTTAGAAAGAGGCAAGTCAATTGCTCTTTTATTATGCGAAAAAAGTGAAAATATGTTGAATTTTCTTTTATATTTTCTTTATACTGTTGTACGCATATGACTCACAAGCTGTAGTAGTCTCCTCATCCAGCGGTTCCAACACAAAAATTTAAAAAATTCATAACTTTTGCATCGATTGTCCAATTTTCCTCAAACTTTCACTGATGTGTTTTACTAATATTGTTGCATTTTCTCAATCCTTATGTTTATGAAGGTGAACTTGTCCTTTAATATGTCTCAATGGTTATGCATTGATTACGCCACCCCCCCCCCCCCCTCCCTCCCTCCTGTCCTGTTTGTGACCTCCCAGCATACCATTCTCATAGCACGGCTACAGCGGCCTCACAGCGCCCAGTCGGCATCTGACCCAGGTCGATCCACACGCCCGTCTCCGGATCGTAGCACTCCATGGTATCAAGAGTGGGCGGGGCAGTGTGGGGGCGACTCGCCCCCTTCCCTCCGATGGCGTACAACCTCCCGTGGGCCACCGCAACACCGGCGCAGGCACGGGCAGTGTTCATTGGCTGGACTTTGGTCCACTTACCCTGTGGGTACAATGAGCAGACAATTGAATAATAATGATAATGATAATAATGATGGTGATAATGATGATGACGATAACAATAACAACGATACAAATAATAACAACAGAAAAGATGAGGATGATATTAAAGGGACTGTAACAGTACTGGTTGAGGTGAGGATTCAGCTTGTAATGTTTTGCAAGATATTTAGAAACCACTCTATGAAATGTTAAACAGCATACAATTCTAAGGGGAATCAAAAGTTTATTTGATGAAAATCGGTTTTGAAATTACTGAGATATCTAAAAACAAGGTAAAACAAAGAGATCCTAATAAAAGTCGTGGCCTGTCAATTTTACTAGGATTGCTTTTTTGGATATCTCAGCGATTTCAAGGCCAATTTTCATCACATAAACGTTGAATCCTTCTTGAAATTACATGCTCTTTCATATTTCATAAAAGGTTTCTCATTATCTCAACAAAAAAATGTTATAAACCTGAATCCTCACCGCAACAAGTATTGTACAGTCCCTTTAATGATATCAGTAATAATGATGATGATGATAACAATAATAATAATGGTAACAATAACAATATCACGCACCTCTGAAATGGAGTACCGCTCTACCGAGGCCAGCACGTTCTTAGATGAGTTGTACCCGCCTACGACATAGATGGAGTCCTCCATCACAGCCATGGCGCATTGGGAGCGTCTGGTTCGCATGCTGGCCAGCTGGGTCCACTCCTTGATCACAGGATTGTAGCTCTCGAGGAGGCGGAGCTCTGTACCGGTGTCCGATGCCCCTCCCGCCAAGTAGACCAACCCTGTGCGGCAGAAACCAAAGATCAGTAAACATCAACATAATGATCCAATAACAAGGATTATTAGATAATGACAATCTTAACATCATTAATATCATTGTAATCACTATAATCATTACTATCATTAACTTTATCATTTAGGGATTAGAGTGTTTGTTCCAAGCCTACAAAGACTTTGTAGATACATGTATGCGTGTGTAGGGTTATTAAACAGGGGTCAATCGGGGATGGGGTTGACAGGTAGCACACCAGTCCCCTGGGATGGGACTATACCCCATTACAGACCAGCATCTAGCCACACTGAGTACCAATTTCCATCTAAAGGGGCTCAAGCAGTATGAAATACATTGTCAAATTCATCTGCCACAAAGCACTAACGAGTCCTGGTTTGAGCTCAAACTTTGCCATTTGCTCTTAAAGTGGCTGTAAAACAAGTGAAGAAATCGACTGGCATGCTTTCACTTCCACTAACAATGATTATCAGTACAGGTATGTATTTTTATTACACAGCACAATGATTACTCAAAAGAAACACAGTCAAAAAACATTATCATTTGGTCTCCAAGACACCATGTCATTTAAGATCTGGAGTGTTGTTAACAGTAGTTAACAGTGAATAGTTCTGTTGTGGGAAGGAAGAAGATTTAATTTTCTCTGATCTGTGATTTCCTGAATCTCTCTGATTTACATTGTAGTTATCTCTCATTCATTTACTACATGTACATACTGATCTGTATGATTTTAAACAGGTAAGTTGCTGTTGTTTTTTACAAGCCATGAATACACATGATTTAATGTTTTAACAAAGTCTTGATTACATGAAATGCTACAACTGATTAAAACATCAACATCAATCCTAATGACTATACTGCATATCCTACACAGTGTACATACTATCACTGACAACATTTTGTTATGTACCACATTTATCAGGTACCATAGACAGTGCTTCATCAAGAGAACAGCCAGCATCTATCAAAAACTCATCTCAATTGAGAACATTACATCTTGGAAATCAGTAATATGCAAGAAACAAAAAATTCTTCTTTTGCCACAAAGAAAACTAACCATCGGCTGATACTAGACCAAAGTTGCTCCGGAGGGTAGCTAGCTTGTCGTGAACTGTCCACACTCCTTCCTCGGGGTCGAACCTCTCTATGGTGGCTCCCATCTCCAGCCCCACCCATCCTCCAAAGACGTAGATCTTGTCCTCCACAATGCAGACGCCGTGAGAGCTCCTGGGGCACAGGAGGGGAGGCGCGGCGACCCACTGCTTTTCGACGGCATCGTAGGTCTCCACCTTCTCGGACAGCAACGATTCATGCTCCCCACCGATTGCGTAGATGGTGCCGCCCATCACAACCGCGCCAAAGCCGCTGCGAGGCTGCTGCAAGGGCGGAAATGGACTCCACGTCTGAGAGAAAGAGTCAAACTGGTCCACGTCTCTGAGGGTAGTCGTGTTCCCCCATCCTGACCAGCCCTCACCAGTCATCTTGCAGTAGCCTCCCATGACAACGATCCGCTTGCGGGAGTTCTTGCGCGGCTTGTTCAATTCCTGGATTGGGGATTTTGTCCCAAGCGGCTTCATGACCCCCTTCCTCCTGGGGTCGTAATCCTGCAGCAGTTTGCCCATGGCCACCCGTAGGCTGAGATCTGCACACTCCTCCACGTAATTAAAGAGTTGTGAGGGCTGGATGATCGGGAAACGAACAGGTTCCAGAACTTTCACCAGGTGTCTCCTCCTACTCGAGGCATCGTGGGATATCCACGTCATGGCAGCGAGGAAGACCTCAAACTCATTCTCCACTCTCAGTTCCTCGCTGAGGAGGATTTCAATCAGGAGGTCCAGGTCCAGGTCCAGGAACTCCTCCTCCAACCTAACCTGACTGAAGTGGTTGTGGACGTAGGATCTACTCGAAGTCGCAAGGTCCTGGCAAGAAAGATCGAGGGCGAATCTGTAGGTAGAAGGAGAAGATGCAGTCATGGTCTTTGTGGAAAGTGTCGTCACACTGGTCAACATGGCATTGCTTTTATACAACAATGGCAAAGTTGGTTCACATACAGACACCCTCACACACACATACACACATGCACACATAAAAATGCACTCAGAGCACACCCACCTTCTACTCTTGAACCCCCAAGAATTAAGGCAAGGCTGGCACAAAGGAGGGGGGGGGGGAAGAGGTGTTTTTGCTTGTAAGGTGGCACCAGAAAACTGTAATTGCACTGAAGGCCTTTTTTTGCCTTTTCTTTTTTGCTTGTAAGCTGAAGAAACCCAGAAATGGTACCAGAAAATGTCACTGAAGGCTTTTTTTTTCTGCCTGAAAGTGGCACCAAAAGTATAAACTGGGTCCCCCCCCCCCCCCCCCTCACTTTTAAAAATATGGCACTGGCCCTGTACGGTAATTGCTAAATAGATGTCTGGACAGGACTGCATGTACCCCAAGAGAAGTTGTAGCAAATTATGACACAACCTTTCTTCACCTAGTTGATAATAACTTCTTAGTGTTAGTACAAAATATAAAAATATTCAGTTAGACACAAGGTACAAGCATAAAAGAATAGAATTCAAGATGAAAACAGGAAAGTATAATTATGAATCGTCTTTGTGATGCCTTATGATCATACAGGGCAGAGGCTCCTTCGTGTTGTTTCTTCTTCGACTCGGCATTTCACATAACGAGGTATAACTGATGAGAGAAAGGAATTCTCTGTACCTCAAGAAACTGACGCAGTTAGAAGAATGCAGCTGCAGCTTGAGGAATGATGAGCAGATATCTTTAATCTCCGTCAGCTGGAACATATCAGCAGCAAACAGGAGACCTTGGGCGTTACTAGTTGTGACTTCAATATTTCCTGCAGTAAACAAGGTACAGAGAAAGACAGAGTTGTATTTGTCTTCTATTCTAAGGACGATACCAGCAAGTATCACAATTTCCATCCAGGTTTGTTTTTGTTTTTGTGTATTTTCAAAGCAAACTGTTGATACACTCGCTTTTATCAACAGCAAGAAGACATGATATTGGCAACAAGAAGTAATAAGGCTCCAACACACTAATAATCTAATTACGATCACATAAATAAGTAATATATACTCAAACTCTATCACATGAGCGTTGCAGAGATGTGGAAAAAAAAAAGAATGCAGCATGTAAAACTGGAAAGAAAATTCAAACTCGAATGCCAGAAATAATCAGTCATGTATGGGAACTACATTGATTCCAGAAGTTTGTTTGTTTGTTTGTTTGTTTGTTTTATCATCCATAAGCCGCACCAAGCATTATGGTCAACATTCACTTTCCACATCTGGTGATCAAAATCCCTCAGCAACTGAACTCACTCTTCGAGTTACAAAGATGTGAAGAATGCAATGGTTATTTATTGACGGTTAAACTACATGTAACTGCAATCTGCATGGTAAATCATTATCATCAGCATCCATAAATCATCATCTTGATTTCTTCAATATCCACTACTATCATTATCATTATTTGAATGTTTTTCAGATAAATGACATGATAAATGGTGTTAATCCTATATAATCATCATCATCATCAATTCCTCTTTCTTTCTGTTAACATGATTGAGAGCTGGTAACCAATGTAATGTTGAAGGAGTCTCTATACCTGTGTAGATGAACTCCAGGAGACAGCCAAAAATCTCTGGCTCCACACCATGGATGTCGATGACATCCTGACTGGATTCACTCATCCCGCCCGACAGCATGGCATCAAAATATGGGCTGCAGGCCGCCAGGATGACCCGATGGGCATGGTATGATTGACCGCTCACCTGGAGCTGGACATCGCAGAAGAGTTGGTCCTTCTTAAGGCGGCTTATCCCCGACAACAGGGACGCAGCGTGGACTGCAGATTGGTGGTGCAGGGAGTCCGGCATGTTTGAAAGTCGAGGTCTACCGGGTCTTTGACAGGAGGCAGTCTGCACACAGCTGCCCACAGTCTCAGCAAGAGGGCACAGAATCCTTGCCTCTTTCTCCAAGTCTAGTCATCTTCAATACCTGCATCACCTTCCCTACATGAGATGCAAATGATGGACATATTTCTTATCGTAAAACAATCAGCATTTAACCTGTTGAGGATGGACTGATTTTGCTACAACACGCATTTCCCATAGACACCTGCCCGAGTATACTCGGGACTCGTCCTCAACGGGTTAAGGTTACTGTCATGGCCGGCGGAACCATGGGGGCCGTGGGGGCTCGGGCCCCCATACTTTTTTTTTTTTGCTTGTCAGCTGAAGAAATCCGGAAATAGAAGGGGAGCTCTAGATGAGCTGAGGACCTTTTTTTTTCTTTTTGCTTGTTAGCTCATGAAACCCGGAAGTGGGCCCCCACACTTTTGAAAACGCTTCGCTGGCCCTGACTGTCTGGTAATACGGCGTGTGAAATTAAATACATGTGCTAGAAAAATTAAGACTGGACAAGGATCTGCAAAGTTGACTGTGTACAAAGTGAACGCTGTATCACCATATCCCTTCCCTCTTGCTTTAGTTCAACCCTCATAGGACTGACATCAAAGTAGACTTGATAATACCGATCTGAAGAAATGGAATGTCAGTGGAAATGAAGGAATTAACCATAATCACCGATAACTACATGTGTACAGAGAAGCTGGCTGTAAAGTCTTGGTGGACTGAGTGGCTAGCTGCCACCTGTTTGTAATATCCCACAAGGGACACTCCCTTAATCAATTATTACGATGGTATCCAATCATGCACTGTGCTTTCACTACACAAGCATACCTTCACATTAACTTGCTTTGTTTCATACATTCATTTTGATATGACATGTAAATTCCAGAAAATGAAAATTTTACTAAGCCTGGTCTATAGACTATGTAAAAAAAAAAATCAAACAAAAAATATATAACTCAGTAAAAGTAGATCTACATTGACATTGTAAAGTATGACCCCTTACTTCAAGCAGATGCTGCTATATAGAATTAGTGTAATAAACTTGAACTGTCTACAGATTGGTTTCCCTTCACGTTTCTGTATCATTGAATCAGACTAAAGTCACTGAAAGTACTTTTAAATGATCTATTATTTTGAGAAACTAGAGTAGACATGAAACTAGCTACACAACTAGACAGAAAGATCCCTCTGTCCGGAGGAGTCTTTTATATTTTTGACATTATCGCTCTCCTCCTTGTATAGGAGGGGATCCGTGAAGCCAGACGCAGTCTCCGCGAAACATTCCCCGACGACCAGATACAGACCGATCTTTCGGTCAACTACACAACATGACAAGGCCAGGGGTAACCCGGGCCCCGATGCGCGGCCAAAAAATGTAAAATTTTACTCTGGCTTTGCATCTGCAACACGTAGTAAAGTTACTAACGTTACAATATAATATTAGTAGTATTTACAATGTAGTGTGTGTGATCAATAACGTGAGCCACTCAACTGCGATCTGGGAATAGAGCTTGAAAAAATTTTACAGTAGGCTACATAGCTTATTGTTAAAGGGTGTGTACAGTTCTGGTCGAGGTGAAGATTTAGCTTTTAACGTTTTGTGAGATATTCAGAAACCACTCTACGAGATGTCAAAGAGCATGCAGTTCTAAGGGGTATCAAAAGTTTATTCGATGAAAATCGGTTTTGAAATGGCTGAGATATCCAAAAACAAGGTAAAACAAAGAGATACTAATAAAGTTGGGGCATGTCGCCTTTTATTATTAGCTCTTTTTTTTTGGATATCTCAGTCATTTGAAAACCAATTTTCATCAAATAAACATTGAATCCTTCTTAAAATAACAAGCTCTTTCATATTTCATAAGAAACTTTTCATTATCTCACTTAGGAATTCATGTTCAAAACATGAATCCCTACCTTGTTAATCAGTACTGTACAGTCCCTTCTTCTTCTTCTTCTTCTTCTGTATATTCTGCCTCCTTCAATCCTGAAGATTCTTGCAGATTTACATGCGTGTGTGCGTATCATAAGGGCACCCGAGTGTGCAGTACCTGGATGCAAGGTGCATTATTTACATGGTGCAAGTAAAAACCCGTTGCTCGGTTTACTCCACATCTTCCGTCAGGCGATGACGGAAGACCTCCACAGACGGTGCCAGGATGACCTCTTGGGGCAGGCTGTTCCACTGCCGTACTGTGCGAGGAAAGAAGGACTGTTTGTGTTGTTCTGTCCTGGAGATGGGGACCAGATAGCCTTTAATTACTTACCCAGGCTAGGCTCCCAGGATTGACCTGCGAGCGAGCTGGCTGCGAAATCTCAGGCCTTATACTTAGATCTCGTATATACAAATGTACTTCTACTTCCCTACGCTACGCCTACGGTGCTTCTCATCAAAACGCCAAAGCCTGCCTGTTCAGCAACAACTGGATGCATGAGGGTTCATCAACGACAACGGGTGTGCAATTACAATACAATACAAGTCATGAAATAAAAACAAAACGGCCGGCCGGACAATTTGTTGATAAGTCAGTACCGTGATTTAGGGCGTGAATCATCTCCAAGTAAACAGCGTTTGTGTAGTCTCAAGCCTGAGATACTGAAGCAATGAGTGAATGCTGTGCGATCGATACAATGTACTGTAGTATCAGTAGGCCTAACGTTGTAACGTGACACAGTTCCCGTATGCCATGGATATACACAAACGAATAAATCAGGTGATATGTCACGTGACCCGAAATCTACGCTTGTTCGTCTGCGATCTCGATTGGTCCGTTGAATGAAAGTCAAGTCTTGAATAGATTCAAATTGATAGTTCATTTAAGACAAAGGTTATTCCTTACCATAAGAAAGGTTGCTCGAAACTTGCAAGACATAGCAGCAACAGTTACTAATGCATACAACCTGGATTCTGAGCAATGAAATGCATATAATGTAATGTGTTATCATGTTTTGAATCCATGTTTTGAGAGTTGCAGTTTTATCTGTAAACTTTTGCTTTAATTTTAAATGTCATCTGTATTGTATTTTGTATGTTTTTTACTCTTCAGCAGGGCCTTTATTGAAAGCAATTGAGTCTGAACAGGTGGCTGATGGAATGTTTCCACGGTACGACATCACTTTTGCTCCTGCAACAATTGCTCCCATGAAATATCTGCACGCTATATTCGAAACATAAATTCTACTCACAAGCATAACCCTCACCGTAATCTTAACCCTAAGCCCAAGCTATTTTGACCCTTTCCAGGCCCGGGGGGGGGGGGGGGGCACATTGTGCCCCCCTACATAACTTCTTTATCATATGATGCATCACAGTCATATTTGCCACATGAGAGCAACTCATACTCTAGATGACCCAACATTTGAAATTTCTCAAGGTCACGTATTGAGGGTGCTATTTACCAAAATATAAAGAAATACTTAGGAGATATGCTAAAATCATATTTTTTTTTCTTTATATTTCTTTATCCCCAGTATATATGTTTTTATTTAGTATCAAACATTTTCATATTTGCCACAAAGGAAAAGCAAGTCAACCTTCACTATTTGTTATGGTTGAAATTTCTCAAGGTCAGCATGTGGGGGCGCTATATTCATTACAATATATAGAAATATATCAAATCTATGATGTACATAGTGCTTGGGATAGGTGCATACATTGATATCACAATCAATATTTCCATAATATTGGAATTTTGAGTTTGCAGATTGATAATATGCTCAACAAATGATATTACAGGCAAAGCTTGTGTGAAAATGACATAAAATAAACTGGTAGTCTTTGGAAAATGCTACATTTTCGATTATTTCTATTATATCTATTGTTTGATGGCTACGTCATATAAGAATAAAGGAAATAATAAGAAAACCATTTCAGGGTAATTCACAACCATAATTACTTCACACTTTGGTTCTTCAGCAAATTACAGCCAAGAAAACACACATTTCATCCATTATTATATTGTTGATTGATATTGGAACTAAAAAACATGAAATATCTGACGAACATGTTTGTCAGTTTACAGTTGCCATGGCAACTAGCAATATCAAACATAGATAAATCATATACCAAAATGCTCGCAATAAGATTTTAGTAAAAGTCTCCAAATTTGGTTGAAATCAGGTAAAGGGTATAGGAGTGGCAAACGAAAATACGGTGGAGGGGGGGGGGCACAATGTGCCCCCCTTGGGCTTTATAGGGTTACTATAGTAACCCTCACATCAAACTACGAGTAAACCTAAAACTCTAACACAACCCTATCACAACCCTAACCCTAACCCTACATGGGGTGCTCTAACAGGGATTCCAATTTCAAAAAATTTATATGAGTGAGATTTTCATGACTCGGCATCTCGGCGAGCCAATGTGCGCGCAAGCAAGGGTGTGGGAGCCCCCCCCCCCCCCCTCGTGGCCTCCCACGGTAGGGAGCGTTTTCAATTTTTAGCTCTTTATGGTGCGATCAGGCTCATACCTGAGTGACCATTTTTTACTTATTTTGAAAGACAAAAGGAAAATATACCTTTAATTGTAACTATCACTTTAATACTTTGAGCAATGCTCCTTATCATGGGCCCAAATTGCAGACTTTGCCCGATGCGTGAGAAAAATGGGTGCCATGCGTGAGATCGTGAGACGACCCCTAAATGCTTGAGTCTCACTCAGAATGCGTGAGACTTGGTAGCTCTGCTCTAAGTCCTTGGAGAAAATAGGACCGGAGCAATTGTCGCAGGAGCAGTGTGTCACCGGCTGGAATAAACAGCCTTACCATGCAGGACTATACAGGAAAGTAATGATCGTGAAATTTGATAATACATAGATAAACAGGGCCAAAGATATTGTATTCTTTGGGTCCACATTATAGTAGGCCCTAAATAATCTATTGATGTAAATACCAAGCAGTGATTCTCGAAGGATTTTGATATGTTAGTAATAGATCATAGTATATTCTGGGAATAGTCATTATTGTTTGAAAGTAATGCTTTCATGAAAAAGCATGCGTCAGCACGGGTGTAGTGCTTAATCATTCATTTTTTAACCAAAACTGGGGAGGGGGGGGGGGCAGCACAGGCCCAGTCCGATCCTCTCTCCAGTTTCGCGGCCCCTGCCAGACATTGCTGTAGGATAATCGCCTACAAACACAGCCTACATCAGGGGCGGATACATCGCAGGAATTCCGTAAAGAGGGGGCCCAAGCGCCCCTCCATTTTTCTTTTTATTTCTTTTGTTTTAACAAAAAAAAAAAAGATTAAGTGGGGCGCGCACCCAGTGTGCCCCCTCCTGGATCCGCCACACTGTATAATCATGTAAGTATATCAGGTGATTGTCATGACTGTAATCACTGATTTTGGGAAAAAAAGAGTAAGATGAGAAAAGAACAATATCACTGTTTCATCATACCATAATACACGTACACGAGTAATTACTGGCGCGTCATGTCCATGCACAGAATAGTCATTATGCCAACTGCATCACGTTATTGTTACTAGGCCTGCGTAATACTGTTTTCAATAAAGAAATAACAGAATATACATGTATCTGTGGAGCGAGAAGGGTGTTTGAGGGCGGACTTGAAATGTTTCCCAGGTTTTGAAGGTGAAGAAACTAAACCACTCATAGAGCGTGTATAATATCCCAGTACTAGCACAAGACTTAGTGAGGACATTGAATTCATTTTGTCCCAAGAATCCGCGTTTGTGTTGTTCGTTGCTGTATATGTATTATATTTGTTGTTATCATTTGTTGCTACCATTTTTCATGTTAGAATAAGACTAGAAATGTCGCTATGCGACTGGTGTGCCTCCGCCATAATGCATGATTCTCTCAATAGGTGTATAATATACTAGTACAATGTCTTCACAATGTGTGATGACAGTTTCACATGACTGGCAAATTATTGAAATGACAGGTTTGTCAGAAATGTCTTGAATGTACACTTCCCTTGAACTAGGTTTGCTATTTTCTAAGAGTGCAGGTAGATGTATTTGGGGAATTGAGGATTTTTACTTGACCCCTGACTATTGACCCTTTTCTCTTATTATAATTTGTTGCTAATGGGCAAGAAATATCCATGTACCTTGTGCTCTAAATGTGTCAAAAGTAATCAAAAGGGTCTTTTATGTACACATTGTGAAAAATGGGTGCATATTTCATGTGCAAGCATCCCTTTAAATGTTTACAATGATTTATCAGAACGGTTTTTTGACTGGAAGTGTCCAAAATGCTTGATGAAGCAATTACCTTTTTATGATGAGAAATGCATTAATGATTCAAATAGTAATACAAAACGTAAACCTCCACGAGTAACAGGTGGAAACGGTTTATATGGATGTGAATTTAAATTCAAGTCATTGTGTGAGAAAGGTTTGAAATGTATACAACTGAATGTTGTTAGTATAATGAAAAATTTTGATGAGTTGAAATCTATCATCCTGCAAAATGATGTTTATGTTTGCGCTCTCAATGAAACCAGGTTGGAGGAAGGGATTCGAGACAGTGAAATAGAAATCCCTGGTTACTCGATTATAAGAAAAGATCGAAACCGAAATGGTGGAGGTGTAGCCATTTATATTCGGAATAGTATTTGTTACAAAGTCTTGGAACACCGGTCTTTATTTGAGTTGGAAGCTATCTTAATTTCGATCGAATTGAGAAATTCTCAACCCATTCTTTTTTTGAATTGGTACAGACCGCCTAATTCTGGACGTGCAGTCTTAGATACGTACGAAGACTTACTAACATTCATGGGAAATTTCAACTGTCACTCAATTATCATGGGTGATACTAATTTTGATATTTATAAAGGACCCTTTTCTTCACATATAAGCAAATATAATCAGATAAATAGTATTTATGGATTTTATCAATTAAATAGTACGAAATGCACCAGAGTTACTGAAGAGACAGCCACTCTAATTGATCATATGTTGACAAATAATACTGACTGTATAAAGACCTCAGGTGTTCTCGAGGTAAGCATGGGCGATCACTTCATGAATTATCTGATCTGGAAAACAAATAATTTAACCACCCATGACCACAATTATGTAACCTTTAGAAAGTCAAAAAATATTGACTGGAATATATTTCGTAAAGATCTCATGGAACAAGACTGGAATGAAATTGAAACTTGTTATAATTTGGAGGATGCTGTTAAGAAATGGGAAGAAAAGGTATTACTGGTCACCAACAAGCACATGCCTATAAAGACAAAGCGTATGCGTAACAAATACTCTCCTTGGTTGAATGAATCGATTTTTGAATTGATGAGAGAAAGAGACAAGGTTAAGAAGAAAGCAATTACACAAAATAGTGAACAGTTGTGGAAGGAGTATCGACGGCTGAGAAATAAAGTTACTAATGTTATAAGGAAAATGAAAAAACAGTATTACATCAATAAATTGTCTGAATGTTCCGGAAGAAATGAATCCTGGAATGTTTTAAAATCTTTTCTGCCAAATAACGACACATCGTCTCATCATCTCTCTTGTGACGATGCATACAGTAAAGCCTCCGAATTTAATGAACACTTTGCCAGTGCTGCTATGAATTTGTTAAATGAACATCAGATGGAGAAAACGGACATCACCGAAGTAGATATCATTACAGGATCCGTATGTTATGATAATATGGACACATTTGCAGTTGTATCTGAAGCTCAGGTTACGAACGAAATCTACAAACTGAAAAATAAAAAATCGACTGGAATTGATGGTATATCGGTTGAGATTTTGAAAGTATGTGCTGATATATTGAATAAGTCTATAACGTATTTGATAAATAAATCAATTATTGAAGGAGTTGTCCCAGAGTCATGGAAAATAGCCAAGGTAATTCCGATATACAAAAAAGGAGATAAGTCGAACCCTGATAATTACAGGCCAATTTCCCTGCTGCCTTGTATCTCGAAATTACTGGAGCGCATAGTCTCGTTACAATTATCACACTATCTTAATGAGAACAATGTCTTAACACCGGTTCAGTCTGGATTCAGGGCAAATCATTCCACTGTAACTGCCCTTGTAAAGGTTACTGATGAATGGCTTTTGGCCATGGATGAAGGTGAATATACTGGGGCGATATTCGTCGACCTACGGAAAGCGTTCGACACTGTCGACCACAATGTAATGTTAGACAAGTTGTCGAGAATTGGTATAAATGGAGGTACACTTGAGTGGTTTAAGAGTTATCTGACGGGCAGGAGGATAGTAACTAAGGTCAACAACGCATTGTCTGATGAAATGTACTTAACTCATGGTGTGCCCCAGGGCTCTCTTCTTGGCCCTCTACTGTTTTGTGTTTTCATTAATGACCTGCCTCGCATTTTTCAGTCATGTCGTGTTCATCTTTATGCGGATGATACAGTCATTTACTACTCAAACAAAGATATTAAAGTCTTGGAGTCCATTTTAAACAAAGAAATGCAAGTTTTTGATCAGTGGATGTCACAGAACAAACTCTTGGTGAATTATTCAAAGACCGTCAGTATGCTTTTTGGTACGAAATGTATGCTCTCAAGGTGTAATTCACTAGATGTAAAAATAAAAGACACCCAGATTCGAAATGTTGAAACGGTAAAATATCTTGGAATTCATATCGACGCTGAGTTGAAATGGAATATTCATGTAGATAAAATGTGCCAAAAAATCAGTAGATTGATTGGTTTTCTTGGAAGATTAAGACATGTTGTAAATGAATCAAATTTGAATTTGATATATAAATCTGTGATTCTTCCACATTTTGATTATGCAAACGTTATCTGGTATTCCGCTCCACAAGGTTCTCTGTCAGCCCTTCAAAAGCTACAGAATAGAGCGGGTCGTATGATTATGAGAGTAAATCCATATTCTTTTGTATCTACTCAACATATTCATGATGTTTTGGGCTGGAAATCTCTTGAATACCGATATAAAAAGAATATGAGTATGATGATTTATAAGATATTGCAGAACTTTCTCCCCAATTACATGTCTGATAATATTTCTAGAAGATTTCTTAATTATTCACTGCGTTCAAACCAGAATTTGAATCTTCCAAAGCCAAATTCGAATAACTGTAAAAGGACTTTCTTTTACAGGGGAGTATCAATGTACAATCAATTGCCCAATGAAATTCGTAACGCATCAACTTTAAGATCTTTTCAAATGTTATTATCTGATTATTTAGATAGAGTATTATGGTAAAAAAAAAAGACTCAATGGAGTACCAAATGTAACAGCCATTTTTGTGTTTGTTTGTTTTTTTTTTAGGGGGGAGGGGGGTATATGAGTCTTGCCTTTTCTTTTGTAAGTTTGTTCTCCTCCTCTTTTTCTTTTCCTTGCTCTGCTCTTCTCTACCTATCTCTGATTATTGCTGACTCTCACTGTACCAGTTCGGTAAATGATTTTCATTATTTTTTTTTCTTATGTTTTGTATATACAGTGTTTATCATCCTTGTATTGTACTGTAAATTAGGGACCCTGTGGAAGAACAGACATATTTTGATAATATGACTGAACAGGCAATCCCCCGTTTCTTCTGTAAGTATATGCAATGTATATGCAACTTGTAATGTGTGTATTTTTATATGAAGACGGAAATAAAAACAACAACAACAACAACAACCCATGACCCCTAAATTCCCTAGATAATCCCTGCCAGTCAGTACATGCACAGAGACTCCAACCCAAAGTACCTTCTGATCTGGAGATTCTCCCGCCTGAAACCTCTAGCAAACGGGAGACTCAAAGTTGATGTGTGCGAAGCGCGAAATTCCCAGGGTTCTAGATGCTCTCTGGTGCTATCTAAGGCTTATTTTTTCAACATACGATAGAAATATGTAAGAAATCCTTTCCAACGGGAGACAAAGAGCCAGGGCGGGAGAAATTAAATCTCAAACGGGAGAACGGGAGATTTTGCAAAAATGGGTTTTCGGCAGGAGATCTCCCGTCGAAAACGGGAGAGTTGGAGTCTCTGCATGCATAATTATGTACCAAGTTCCATGAAGATACATTGAACCATTTGCGAGAAAAGTGAAATTGTAACATTTTCACCTGACCTGTGACCTTTTGACCTTATGACATGAAACTCTCTCTGGAGAATCTTTACGCAGTAGTACATGTCTAGGCCTACACTAAGTTTCAAGAAAATACCTTTGGGCATTGCATAGATATGGGGGAAATAGTAACATTTTTAGCATTTGACCTTGGCCTTTTGACCTTAGACCTCCTGCCAATTTCACTAAAAAAAACTACTCAATTAGTTGCCCCATCATACGTCATCCTTGGACCAAGTTTGGTGAAATTTGCTTCATCCAGTTTTGAGTTATCACGTAAACAGATACATTTTAGGATTTGACCTTGATCTTTGACCTTTAATAATAATAATAATAATAATAAATCATTTATTAAGCGCAGAAACTATGTCTATATATTCTACTGCGCTTCAAGAGCTCTTGACCTCTGACCTTTGACCTCTGTCCGATTTCACTCAAAAACTAATCAAGTAATTGTCCCATCATACATCATCCTCGGACAAAGTTTGGTGAAATTTGCTCTATCCAGTCTTGAGTTATCGCGTAAACAGATACAATTTCATGATTTGACCTTGACCTTAGACCTTTGGCCTGTAGTCGATTTCACCAAAAATCTAATCAAGTACTAAGTAATTGCCTCATCATACTTTATACTTGGACCAAGTTTGGTAAAATTCCAGTCAATGTTACTCAAGTTATCGCGTAAACGAATGCGGACGGACGGACAACCCGAAAACATAATGCCTCCGGCAGCTAGCACCACTTCGTGGCGGAGGCATAGCCATAAAAAAAAAAACTTTCACTATAAAGGGTCCTCTTTACTACGGTATTCACAAGTATTTCAAATAGGCCTACTAAATAGTGCTATCATCTGTTGCAGAATAGATTATGAAAAGCCTTCGCAAAATTTTGAACCGATTATTTGGAAAACCATTTCAGAATATTGCCGTTTATATTCCTCTCTCCAATTTGCATATATTTTTCCAAATTTTCACCTCTTCTTTATTTCATTCTGAATCCATGCAGGCATAATGAATTTAACCAGCGTCATTTTTATAATCTTTCTCCGATGTGAAGTTACGCTGTGAAATTCAGAGGTGCAAATTGAATGACAAAGATAACTTCTTGACGAATGAAATTTTTTAAAATCATTTTGGCTACATAGGACTATCTCATGTCCAAATCTTCTGACTCTATAGACACTTCCAGTAAACTCTCGCTTTTTCTTACTCAGCTTCTTTGTATGTATGCAGGGACGAACATTCGGCGACACATTTTGCTCCTGCAACAATTATTGCTCCGGTCTCATTTTCTCCAAGTAGGGTTATTGGGTTAGGATTGTGATCATAGGGTTTTACGTTGTTTTTTTTTTTTTTTTTTTGATGTGAGGATTAGGATTATAGTTAGGGTTATATTTGTGGGTAGAATTTATGTTTGACTTAGCGGGCAGATCTTCATGGGAGCAACTGTCGCATGAGCAAATGTCGTGGTGGAACCATTATAAAGCTAGTCGCTGGAAGCGAGTAAAGTGTTTGTGTTTGTCTGTGTGTGCACTTCTGTTTTTACATTTATATTCCATGGTGATATACCGTTCATGTCATGTCTTTTCAAGGGAATCTTTTAATCATGTGATTGACTGGCATCCTTTTAACCACTTACGCATCCAACACACAAACACCAGATACATACTTGAAAGAAGCAAGCAAGTAAACAACAACTTTCTGTATGTTATATTTCGAAAGAACACGATAAGATGATTTTAATGTCAATACACATAATCATATCATTTCTTTGGGAGAAAGAAATATATAAGAAAAAAGTAATTGACAGAAGATGAACAACAACAACAGCAACAACATCATTAACTCGTGTGGTGTAACGTTCAACTTAAATGCGCGACTTCTTAAGCGGTTACTCCACGATATCTTCTCCCGAACTTAAATTGTTTTTTTTTTCTTTTGAGTGGTGAAACCTGCCGTGACCCGACATGTGTGTGTAGTGCGAATGGTTTCATCGCTCAAGCCCTAAAACGCATCATTCAATAATCTCTCCGTATGTCTGTTTTCACAACGAACAATACCTTGTGTGTGTGTAAACGAAATATTCACTCATACCTTGTACAAAACAAATTCACTCCAATGACATAGCATGAGTTCAGCCTAGTGCCAGGAACATAATACTGCTAACGAGGATAGAGATTGTGAAAAATTAATACCGTCAGTGTTTATACTCTGTGTTATTCAGTTGTCACAACGCATTATGCTGTCCACTTTTCTTTATGAGAAAACTGACCAGCGTCTACTCTGTAATCTGGTTGTTACACTGCATAATGTTGTCCAGTTTTCTTTGTGAGAAAGCTGGTTAGCGTTTACTATGTGTTATCCGGTTGTTACACTATCATGATGTTGTCAAGTTCCTTTGTGAGTAACAAAAAAGAAGAAGCATAAAACAAAACATAAACCCTAGAGCGACGCGACTGCAGCGAGCAGTCGACCAAGATGCCTCCGTTTCTCACACTATTACTCTTATATCTGCCATAGGTATACGGCCCTTTATTTCCATGTTGAAAATGTCTATATAATATGTTGACCACGGAGCGAGGATTGACCCTTCACCCTTGACCCTGTCTGCACAAATTTGACATTAAAAATTTATAGCTATAATCTATTGCCTTACTCAGTGGAACTCGCAGCAAAAAAACCCCAACAACAACCAAAAAACAACCAAAAACTGTCATTTCAGGTGCCTATAACAGTCATGTCATGTTAATCCTTCCTACCAGATAACCTTTATACCAACGGAAAATCCTGACCCAAGTATTGGCTGCTAACAAATGACATTTTTGTCAAAAGTCGTGACCTTTGACCTTTCACCACCACCATTTCACGTAAATACAGTGTAAATCCTATATCTATTGCTACTCTTCCCATTAACTCATATGATCACAAACCCGCATGCCTACATAAAAATACTACAGAAAAAAAAAATGTAATTTAAACGATAAATTAAGTAATCTTCGACCTTTGATTCATTAACAAGGTGTCCGATATTGGTCTACAGTACACGTGTATCTGTCAAACAATTTTCATCATTGGATGCCTAAACGCACTCGCACACGTTCCAAAACATCTCACATAATAGTGATCTGCCAAACTCTAGTGACGGATGGTACAGAGATACGTATACGTTCATGTAAATGATGGGAATTATACCCACAGTGAAATAAAGAAAGTTTAAATGATAAACACAACGTATTTCACTCATGGTCAGCAGTGTTATAGGAATTGCAATCAGTCAACAATGGAGATCTAAGGTCACTTGAATGAAAAAAGAGTGAACAATGCAAAAAGTATCTGCATATGCGTCCGAAACTATTTGGTGTTAATGCATGAGCAGCCCTTACATAATGCCGATGAACCGTAAATCATACTTATTCACTGAGAAATTATACCGCATACTTGGGCTCTCCCTTTCTTTCGCGTCTTTACACAAGATGTGTCTGTAACAAAACACTATACCACGTCACTACAATCAAGTACATCTGTGGTACCATATAGACACGAGTATCTGTTAAACAAAGTGAACCAGAGGAAAGATTCTGGAACATGTTGCACACCAAAGTTTTTGGATTGTAATCAAACACACTGAAAAAGTGATAGTCATAGCAAAAGTGGTAGTCACAGTCATAATGATACAAATAGAAGCAATAATGAAAATGACAACACGTAATAATGACAACAGCAACTACATATCACGTTTCAAACGTGACCTATCATTATTTGTAGTCACGATGTACCCTATGACATAAAATATGAACTTAAACACTGGTAATAACGATGATATTAACGGCTCTTATCATTTTTACATATAGCCGAACAAAACATAAACCAGGCTCAAGCAAATCAGCTGCGCGGCTGGCTTTCGTGATAGCGCGAATCGACAACTTTCAAATATTAATGAGGAAACTTCAATCATTCAACATCAATCACGTGATTGCAGTGTTCGGGCGTCCTATCGTATAATAATCCTTCACCCCTTTCACATTCAGCAGCAAATCCAGCCAATGAGCTTCGCTCCCAATATCTCCGCATCATCATCATCATGTCCTTTGTTGTTGTTTTTTTCTCCTCTTCACTGCATTCAAAGTAATGCAAAAGTTGAACATTATGTTCCGACGTGTAGACAGATACAGCTGAAGGTATGGGTGTGTAATGGCAGTGTGATTTCACAGGTCTTGAATATTCAGCGCTCTGTATGCCGTTCAACGAACAATGATATCAACCTAAATTTAATTTACCACATGAAGTGTCACTCAGTGAAATGCAATACATCATGACAACAACAACAACAATAACATAATAACGATAAATGAATAAATAAAAACAACATCAACTAGTGATGTGGTTCCAACATTCAGTGGTCCTTAAAGACGAGCATCATTCTAATCTGGAGCAGCGTTCTAACACCTGCTTTAATCTTTTTCGTACTGAATTCTGAAATCACCATTGACTTATTATGTATTACATAAGCCACCAGGTTCCGGTAGGGAACGGGTTAAGGTCATTACAGGTATAGGATAAAATTGTAGAGACATCACCAAACCAGCGCAAAAAAAAAAAACCGTTGGCATCTCGACCTCGCTATGACCTTGTGGGTGGCACTTTGGCGCGGTTCTCGAGTTGCCGACAGGACCCATACCAATCACAACATAATCATTAGAAAAGACACAGCACTTGAAGCTATTACGTTGGTCTACGTCGGAAGCTAGAGGGCGCTATGTAGTATTGTCCCTATTCCTCCTCCTCCTTCCCATTTTTCCAACTCGAGGGCAAACGGAAGACACGTCTAGCAACATGGGAAAAGAAATTCTAAGGAACAGAAAAGTATGTCCGCAAATAATGCCCATCCTCTGACCCTGATACGAGTAGTAACACCTACAAGAAGCTCACGTGGAACCTTGCCACAACCACGTGTAAGATATGGCAATCTGCGAATATGTACACAATAATAATGTTTTCTATAAAGAAAAACAAAACAACCTTCTTCCATTTACATGACCACCAGGCGCATCACGTGATGAACAGGACAATAATGACCTGTGCTAACAGGTTGATGAGAATCACGACAACTGACCAAGAGTGTTTGTTGTAAAAACTGTTCACATGCTTTGGATGTAACAGCTCAGATAACTACAATCATCAAATAATACTAATTTTCATTATCATTATCTTTATCTTATCTTGTGTGGTATGTATAATCTTTATTTTCATCAACGTCACCATCAATACTACTATTCACTCCTAGTGAAAGAGGTTTTTTTTTTTTCCTTTTTGGGGGTATATATTCTACATTTCGTTTAGTAAATAAACTTATTAAAATAATAAAGGTGATATTGATAATAATCACAGCAAATGTAAAAAAAAAACACACAAATTAATACATCTAATCAAACGAGCAATTGTAACAGCAGCAGAAATTCAAATAGAGGTAAAAGGAATTACACCAATGTAATGCAACCACTGTAATGAAATTACGTAACAGTAGATGCACACCAATAATAACGATTACAATTCATAAATACAAGATTATCATCAAAATGCCAAATACACGCACAGGTACCCACAAGGAATTGCCATCCGTTAAAAAAAAAAAAAAAAAAAAAAATCAACATAATGATGTCATCGATGATGCCAACTCGATAGTTGAACCAAAGTCTGGGTGGGTACAGTATATAATACACAAAAAAATATTGCAATCTCGGGGTACATAGTACTGGTATTTCAGACACAACCACACCACCGAACTATTGCGAGATACGCTGTATTCCCATCAGGCACTAACGTGACAACCATTCTTGATACTATGCTTAAAAAAGGAAACAAAAACAACATCAAAACACGCAGATCCCGAATCTCTAACATAATTTGCATTGTTAACCCCCCCCCCCCCCAAAAAAAAAAGAGCATATCATGCTACACGGTATGAAAATAAACTACCCTTGGGTCTTCTAATGACGGTAGTACATGTATTTTCACCTATAGGAGGTTTCGCTGCTCTCTGAAACGCACAACTGACATGCTTGTGCGACCACACACAGGTGCTGCGTAAAAGTGTTCTAATTTTTGGCATTGAGGCATACCGGTGATTGGCTAGACAAAAGGGTGCGGATGAACAAACCGTGCGTTCCAGAGGATCCCACACCAAGTGGTATGTGCATATTAACATACACAATGTGTGACTCTACTCATAAATATTATGACTAGTCTGTCTTCAAGTCACTGGAATTTATTATGTCACGGTCATCGATATGTATACAAACTGGACATGGCACGCTGTACACTGCCATACAGATTATGCACGACGTTGACGTCACCGGAAATAGCTAAGAGTACTCCCATTCAGTGTTGAAAATGAGTGCAAAAATAGTTACAAAAGGCGAAGTTGTTTTCATTCCCTAAATTACACTTAATGCCGTAATGATACGTACAGACAGAGACGTTTAAAATGCTGAAATATACTTGATAACATGCGAGTGAATGGAGCAGTTTGTTTTGTTTTGTTTTGTTCTTATAGAACATTTAGATACATTTCAGATACTGTAGCTGACATCGTGATGGGGCCGCTGTTGCTATATCCAGAGCAATCCAGTGTGTATGATGATATCGATGATGACATTCCTACGCACGATTTGGGGTGGCCGTGCAAGATTCTTCAAAGCTATAGCCTCGGTCACTGTGAATAGACGGATTACTACAAGACCTGCGTTTCGCACATTTTGTGGTGCACGCTTTGTCCTGTAGTTTATATTTCAAAGTATAAATTTCACCTGAAAGTCGAAAACACATCGTTAAAGACTATCAAAACTTTCCTATCTGTTATAAAACCTTCAGAGAGAGAGAGAGTGCGATTAAATCTTTGGCGCATAGTTAAAGATCATCGCACAATGGCTGCGAATGTTCTGATTATTTCATAAATGATTCTTGTATAATCGCTTTTTAAATACATGTCCTTATGTGACCACAGCACGTATATCGCTGCTCATAAATACCGCCGCAGAGACAGTACTAGTACAGAACCACACGGGCAATCTCCGCATTCAGTACTACCACTTGCGAATGTGTGTATCTCAGATACAAAATTAAGAATGAAAATTTCACCTAATTGACAAGGTGTCTTATATCGACGTAACTAAGCACCGAATTAATCAGTGTCTCAAAGTAACCACGATTAATTAAAAAAAAAAAAATCATGGGCATACATTCTCGGGCAGGATTCGAACCTACGATCTCCTGATCGTTGGACAGACGTCTCGATTAATCCAGTGCTTATTTACGTCGATGTACGGTAATTTGTCAACCAGTTGCAATAAAAAAACAACTCGACGCAAGAATTTCATTACTCTGAAAATTACAGCTGCACACATGTTAACCTCTCTGGCCGGAAGTCATGCCTTGCCAAGCCAGCTATCATAATCATTACAACGATGCGACGGATATGTACGTACATAATTGCCGTTGGGTTCACGAGTAGTAACACTATCACTGTAAATGGTAATGAGCAAAACAAGGCTACACGGCCCGTTTTCAAGTACAATACATGTATCAGCTTGGATTTTACGAAAAATCGTTCACGTATAGCCAAACATCCGTGTTCTACAGCAAGTGATAATGACACGACGAACTTATCCTGACTCTACTATAATATGAAACTACGGGCCCTGTTTTCCGGTCTATTTCGAAGACATAATAACGTTATCTGCCCACCCTGGATGGGGTGTGTGTAGTTAGTACACTGATATACCGAAATACCCTGGATGAGAAGGTTACAACAGTTCGCGATGTCAAAGAAATGGTTGAATATACAGAAAATGTGAAGAGAGATTTCCAAATAATACATTGTTACTTAATTTTTCTAGAGTGAATGAAAGAGCATTTCACCCAGCCCCTTAAATCAGGGGAATGATATCACCTTTAAGCCTATTGTTACGTCAATAATATGTCAAGGCATTGTGTACGTTTCACTAGACCCCCCCCCCCCCCTCAAAAAAAAAATGGAATTCTCTTCTTTTTTTTTTTCAATTTTGATATCGCGACAACACACACTATAGTAGCCTTCCCATCCGACTATGACGGCACAGGAAGATAATGCACAACTTTTGAACGGCTTGTCCAAATGTCCTCAAACTTTACTGATGTACTGCAAACTTTTTTTAACATTTTCGTTTTATTTTGCACGCACTAAATACACATATAATAGGGGTGAATTCCATTTCATCAATATCAACGAGATTACTACGTGAGAAGACGTCGTCAACCTAATTCGTCACGACCTGTGTCTTTGCAACGCCATTCCGCTTGTGTGACATGCACATGCATTCATACCAAAATACACTAAAACTGTTACGTAACATCCGTATACTCATATAACAAGCGCAAAACCCACGGACGCCACAAATATGTACACAATTGGATATATGAATACATAAAAACGGACATGAATTATGTACATGTCACAGAGACATATGCATACACACATAATCAAAGAAAGAAAAAGAAGAAGAAGAAACGATTCAACTCGTGGAAACGAAGCAATAGTAGTCCTTAGCCTACCTGGACGGTTCATACTCTCTAGGAAAGAGTAATCATTAATTTGCCAAAATGGGTTAATTTTTCACCATAGCAGATAAAGGAAAAATATAAGAAAATAACAAAGGCCTATATAATTAGGTGGTATCCAAGCACAGTCAACACTGGTGTATTTGTCAAGGGACGAATTAACCTCTCGACGCTAATACTCGGAGAAAAGTTCAAGGTCTTCATATCATTGTCTGGAATCTTATTGAAAGCATCTGCTGCAAAGGAGGAAAAAAAAAAACAGTCCTCAAACATAAACATTGCTTTTCCCCTAAAGTTTTCAACCCTGTTTAGTCCCTTTTTGTTACTTTTCCCCCTCCCGGTAACCCATACTTTGGGAGGAGCCAGAAATAATACGAAAATATCATTCACTGTGAAAAGTGTCCTAAAAATCCCAACAGCAGCTCTAGATAAGACTCCTACAAAATAAGAAAAATATACATACAGGGGCCTGTAAATGAGTGAATAAATAAATAAAAAAGATGAACACACACATGAATAATAAAAACATAAATAAATACAAAGATAAATAGAACACTTCATATCACAAGCAAGAACTACCAAGAATGTCCGATACTTATTATTCATAAGTTTTATTTTTTTTTCTCAACCTATCAAGTGATATTTCATCAATGGAGTTATCGTTCATTCACCTAAACGCAGAAATTGGGATTTGGCTTGCGAATTAGCGCACTTAATTACGATGATGTTCATGGTAACAACAACCAAATATCACGTATAAAAATACGATCTGTCTACTTCTCCGCCAATAAATCATCGAAGTCATGATGTGCACAACCAAAACGGACAATATAATTCGAGATAAATAAAAATAATTTAAAATGAAAAAAAAAAAAACTCCCACTAAACACAAACCCAAGAAATGTAAACATTATTATATTTTGCAACACAGGTTACTTTTAACAATATGCAATATCCAAAGAAGCATAACATGACGTGATTGACAGATAGGGTTGGGGAAAGGGGGGGGGGAGGTGAATAACTAACCCATGGCGAACACACAGCAGACAAATAGACAACCATTATAACTTAAGATTGCACTTTTCGCTGACATAAACACAAGACCTAGGCGACTGCCGCTGAACACGTCTATGAATATACATCATACTACAGACACGCATAATTATATTACTTAGTATAAGAGGCGCGCTGTTAATTCATAAAACAGTGTAAAGAACAACTTCAGTTTCTTGGTGATTAGATTCCTTATTGCGCTAGCCAGCCTTCCTCTCCACTATTTTGCACACTCTTTTTTTTTTTTTTTTTTTTGCTAACAACAACAAACAGACATAAACAAACAAACAAAAATCAGACAAACAAAAATAAACCGCGGGTACCCGTGTTCGCTTCAGCCGACAGGGGCGGGGCAGTTCTGGTTGTTTTAGCCAAAGTTGGGCACACAATATCGTGCCGTATAGCTGCACTGCGATTTGAACCCGCAACCTGCCGAAGTGGTGCATTGCAATATCTACAAATCTACACCACACAGCACCTGTGTTTAATGGATGGTCAATGCAGAATGGGAAAGCAAAAAGAAAGAAACAAAAAAAAAAAAAGAAATACATGCAAAGGCACACTATAGGGCATTACAAATAATCTGAATGCAATATCAAACTTCATGTGCTTACCACATAGTAGTTTTAGCATCAGTTCGATAAATAAGGGTGTGCTGAATATAATGTTAGGCGGTGCCTCTTTGGCGGTGAAGTCAGAATCCAGTAAAACATGTAACATACTTCTGCTGACCCTCAACAACAACAACACTAACTAAAACATCTTGCAAAACACCACTTAAAAGACAATTTTAAACAATATAAAAATCAAAACTGAAAAAAAAGAACAACATTAAATCAAACATTACCACGGCATCTGTTAAAAACGTGTAGTTCAGATTCCGAAGGCTTTGTTAGGATAAGGTGTTTTTATTCTGGCTGTCCATAATGAAAACATTTCCACACTGGTGCAGAATTCTATTTGTCACTTATTGCCATTTCTCCCCATAAAGAAGATTGTCTGTAAGCAGGATAATTCTTACTTCGATCATGCTTCGACTCCTATCACCTATTCAAAATTCTTATCCATTATATTTTGACCAGTCCCTTTCTGAAAGAAAAAAAAAATGAAAGCGGGGAAATAAAATTCAGACAAAATTCTGACACAAGCAAGCGAAGGAAATATGAATATATGTCCGGAAAAAAAAAGGTTTTGTATCCAATATTATCTGGAATCGTATTCATATTATTCAGACTGTTTGTAGCTGCCTGTCAAATTGCGTTAGATAAATAAATAAATAATAATAGAGGTATTCATAATTACCATGTATTTGTCTTTATGTATCATACGTGACATTTATTTTGAACCAATGTAAAGTGAATAAAATTTCTTGGTGAAAAAAAAAAAGTCAGACACCTTGTTTCGAAGAAAATGACGTACGGCAATAACAGGTTTGGAATGCAGTCGAGAGGCTTGGAATGCACTGAAGACAAATCGGTGGACTGACTTGGGACTAAAACGGCAAAGGATCCGCTGTATCTGCCGATTGGCTGGATCCACACGCTCCATCCTCACCAAGCTTCGAACTCTTCCTAATGAAAGTGAAGTTAGGTTTATGTCAAAGACCACGCCCCCTCCAATGACCACACCCCCTTCAATGACCATGCCCCCTCCAATGACTACACCACCTGTAATGACCACACCCCCTGCCAGCAGTCCACAATACAAAAACAAAACGACAACAACAACTAACACACAGGCAGATGATACCTTTATAGTAACTAATATAACGTCAATCAGAGCCAGCGCTTACCTACATATGTGAAACCTAACGGGGACGGACAGTGTTGTGTGTTCAAGTGTTACGTGCTACCCTTCATTTCTTGGCCCAATTCTACATTCCCTAGACATCGGGCATGACAACTCATCAGGCTAACAAACACTCGTCACCCTCCAACTATCCACCCGACTGTCCTGGCCGACGACGACGTTATCTACAACATCGCAATCGTCGTATCAAAGGCTGCTCGGGCCACGCGAACAATGCGTGACAACACAGCCTTCGGTCAGGCACAAAATAACACACACTTAATAAGTTTCAAGAGACAAATCTTCACAAAATACGATCAGCAGGTTCAAATAACGATATCTTAAAATACAGAATCTGCTGTACAAAGTCCAGTACATTGGTTTAAGTACTATTCAAGGCTGCTCGGAGAAATTCCAGGACAGTTTTTCAAGGCTTTGTCAAACCCGGTCACGTGTGTCTCTCACTTTTCTAGACCACGACGATGACATCGATAACGTGATCTGGATGACGCTTACAGCATCTGAATGACGACGATTATGACAACGAAGTCTTTGATGGCATCTGGAAAACAGCGATGCGCCGGGGACGTTCAGAAGACATCGATGACGGTTGCCGGCGACTATCAAGGCGATGGCGATGTCGACGATGCTAGAAGGTCAGTGACCCGGCTTGCAGACGCCCGTGTGGAGGTTGACCACGCCGTGCATGTGCATCTGGAGGATGATGCGGAACTCGGTGTCGGCGTTGTGGTGGTTGGTGAACGGTACCTTGTCGAAGTAGTGGTAGGGCACCTCAGTGAACGCGTCGCCGCGCATCTCGACGGGGAACGGCCAGAAGCCGTACAGGTGAATCTCTTCGCACATTGTGGCAGCGACGCCGACGAGGTAAAGGCCTGAGCGCGTGAGTTAGAAGAGAAAAAAAAATGAATAGCTCTGGTAAACATCAAGGCCCTGTTGCATAAAACCCTTACCGCTGGACTTACCGCTCCTTTCTAGCGGTAAGTCTTCAAATTAGCGGTAAATTTTATAATCCTTGATGCTGATTGGCTGTGACGCCTAATTTTGACGGTAGTTACCATTGAAATTCAATGGTAATTTTATGCAACGGGCCCCAAGATTTAAAAATATTTTATTTGTCAGCATCTTAATTCTGAGCAAAGGGAGATATCTTGATATACTGATAAAATATACGATGAATTATATTTGGAATACTAAAAAAGAAAGAATTTAAAACTGGAACTATTACTGCTTCTACAACTATTAGAATACGATTTTTCTTTTCAACCATTTAATGTTTGCAATACTTTAAATCCAGAGATAACATTAAGCTATCTCGAAAACTAGATATCAAAATTGAAAGAAAAAAAAACAAAAAACTTCTTTCTATCACACCGATTGTCCACACCCATTTATTGGTTAAACTGACTTTAATAGAACAATACCAGAGAAGCACAATTCAATATGATCGGTGCCTCCAAAAGTACTTTTCACTTCGGGGCTGCACCCCTCAGTCAATAGTACTATTTTGGAGTCACCCCTGCCCATAGTTTTAACCAGAAACTCTCAGGGCAAAATATATTTGTATAGTATCATACTACTACTACTACTACTATTACTACTTTCCACTACTACCAATACTACTACTACTACTACTACTACTACTACTATTACTACTACTACTACTTTCTACAACTACTACTACTACTACTTCATTTATTACTACTACTACTACTACTACTACTACTACTACTACTACTACTACTACTACTTCTTCTTCTGCAAGCGGCGATAATTATAATGGCCCCTCTGCCATACAATATGACTTGAACATGTGGCGTGCCAGTGTGCGAATTCCCACTTCACGTCATAGAGTCGCATAAATCATCAGAGTAATGATATTCGTATAAACAAAGATAAAGTAATAAAATTAAAAGATTTAAATATATTAGCTACTACATGAAAGTCTTCACAATACAAACATACACAATACTACAAACAAACTAATTACTCAATAATTATTACTGAACTACTAAACTACAAATGTAAAGCTAACCTGTGGAAGGTCTCTTCCTGAGGCCACGCCGCTTCCAGAACGCCCACATGCTGGTATAGTGGCGAGGGTGACCGATGACCAGCTGTGATGAGATGCGGGTCTGGTAACTAATGGCCTGGCGGCAGGGGTCCACCAGCTTCCGGGAGCCGAAGCACGGGTACCACACCACGCTATTGTACTGCTGCATGAACTGGACGTACGACTCTACGCTGCTGTCGTTGGAGAGACCGCCGAAGCTTCGGGGCGGAAGAAGAAGACGAAGGAGAAGAAAGAGGAGAAGAGGAAGGAAAGAAAGACACGAATAAAGTGAGACGTGGGATTGCTAGGAAGTCCATATACTGCAGACGCCAATTGGCATTCACATCCCATCCAACTTCAAGCCTTTAATTGTATTACAAACAAATTAACAAACACACATACAAACAAACAGATTGACATACATGGCAATCCTCTGAGCGAGGGCAAATTTCACGCCATTTACCTCTCCATATATATGCAACAGGCAAACTGCCTCTACAGACATGGTCAAAACTGTTATTGAGATGGCATTTTTTAAGCGGGCTAGCTTGGTCATTGTAGGCTTATTTGTACAGATCAGATTAATATCAACGTAGCACCGTAATGAACGCACAAAAATGACTTTGCACTGGTGGCTGAAAGCTTTTTGATTATTGAGCAAATGTCAGTAAAAGTGCCAAAATATCGGAATAGTAATGTTTCTCCATTATTACTTATCCATCACATGTGAAGGATGTATCCACTCAAATTTTAAACAGGATAATGTAAAGCGAAAGAGACGCGTAGTACTGTTGTACTTCAATTGGCACGTACACAAATTCACCGAGCAGAGTGCGCAGATTACTTTTATAACAGCAATACCAATGAAGACATATGAATCTTTTTTGCAGGAGAGGAAATGGCAGAGTATGAGCTACTGTACGAGCTGAAATTTTCACGTACAGATATTTTCGCGAATTGCTACTTGGAGAACATTTTCGCGTGTTGTTAATTTCGCGGTTGCGAGGCTCTAACTGAACTTAGTTATTCGCGCGTTGTTGTTTTCGCGTGTTGTTATTTTCGCGGCTCAAAGGCGATTCGCGAAATTCGCAAAATAACACCACCGCGAAAATTTCAGCTCGTACAGTATCTAATTGCCCAAAAAAGAAAAAAAATGACTTACCAAGAGTTAGACTAAAATCGTACAGGAGGGACATTATGTGGACCTTCTGGGAAAATGATTGGCAAACGGTGATTGTACCCGAGATCCTCAATCTCCCTTGCCTACCAAACTGAAGGCTACTTTATTGGTGGTGGTAATATACAGGCAAATGGCAGTTTTACACAGAGAGAATGAAAGAAGAGAGAGGTGGGAGGTGGGAGGGGGTAGGAAGATGAAGAAGTTACTTACTGTTTGTATAGGATGCTGGGGTTGAACGTGATGAAATCCGTTTTGCTCCCCGCGTCGTTGCGGTAGTTTTCCACCGGCGCTGCGTTGCATCTGTTACAACGACAACCCAAAATGTCATCCACACAGCATGAACAGTATGTAGGTAGGACCTATCGCACACGGCTTGGTTTAGCTACCAGCAATATATATAATACATATTATATCCCTCATGTAAAGCTTCTTGCCATAGGATTGTACAGAGCACGAACATGGTGTAGTTTTACTAGCTAGCTACGAGCAGCTGGATGCGGTGCAATTGGTTACTAGCCAGCGTGATATAGTACTTTTGGGAATCCACGATTTGCACCCATCGTGATCGTGTGATCGATATCTACATTTCTCACTTAAGAATGTACGCAGTGCGCGTAGTAGCGATACTTTTGAGCGACAGTCCTGTGGCTTGTAGCTAGCTAGCTAGCGCTAAGAGAGCGCGCGGTGTGATGTGCGACAGCATTACAGAAATCTGTGTGGTGCGATGGCGTGGCCGGTCGGTGTGTAACGTGTGGACGTGTGATACGTGATCAATGCATTCAGCTCAATTGACAAAGTGACTGCTTCCAGTAACGGAAGAATGATCGCAGGAGGACACCATATCAGGTACGAATTAGGAATAAACTAAAACCGATTTTGAAGATGATCAGGGTAACGAAGCCGCTTTAGGCCTACTTCTAACGTAGTCCTGGACCTCGATCTTTCGGAGTTTTGCACGCTGTAGTATAGCTCGTGTGTAGGAATCAACAACAGCGCAGCGGTGTCGTTCGCTACGCGCTGCACGCACTGCTGTTGCACTGCTACAGCCTAACGTTAGATTTATCGTTCACGAAACCTGCACACTTTTCCAAAAGGGAACCGTCATTACTCTAGTAAAATGCTCGAGAGGGATATAAAACAAATATCGACTGCTTTCTTTCGGGCCATGGTAAAACTATTTGACCTCGGTGATGTCTCAACAGTGCCATGTCCCTCGACTTCGTCTCGGGACATAGCACTGTTGAGACATCACCTCGGTGCAAATAGTTTTACCATCTCCCTCTGCAGCAGTCGATATTTGTATAATATACAGGCACACAAATACACCATTTTTACATCTGTATTTATTTTTGTATGTATCATATTTAAATACATATATAAACATATATGTATGTATCTCTCTCTATATATAATATATATAATATATATATATATATATTATGTAGTGACAGAAATTAGACTTGATGTGTGTGTGTGTGTGTGTGTGTGTAGATATGTATTATATATGAGAAATGTAACTATATATATTCATATAATATATATTTATCAAAGTGTACGTATGTAGTGTACTGCAATCAGATAATACACACACACACACACACACACGCACGCACACACACATACACACAATGATGGATGTCCATGACCACCACTTATTGTATTATGAGAGATAAAGATAGAGATGACTCTCTATCATAGCCCAGCCATGCTCAGCCATGCTGATTGAGCAATAACACTTGGCGTGAGCTGTTCCGATACCAAGGGTTGTCCTTGTGTAGATACTATAGAAACACTCACTGCTAGGTCAGGTGAGTTCGATCAGAGCTTGAAATCTACTGTCTGGGCAATCGACTCTACCGGAAACGCCAGCCTTCCTTTCAGGCACTAAGGTTCAAAGTATTGTGACAGGCTTTCATAGTCTTCGATACAAAGCCTTTACCAAGGATACCATAATACCTCCTTGCTTTTCCCAATTTTTCACATGACTTCATGCACAAATCTTCAATCCCTGGATCTTGGGTGCACTACGAGCCCACCCTAGCATCTCAATCACTTCAAACTTCAAACTTGAAACTGTACATGACCGTGTATGTTTTGTTGTGTGAAATAGATTGTTTTTGTTGTAGTTAAGTAAGACTATAGTTGGTTAAAACTGTTCAATTTATTTCTTTGTGAATGCAATGAAACCCCAATATCAAGCTCAGCTTACTGGGGATCCTCCTGTATGGCACCTTGATTTTTTTTTTCTTTTATTATATCTCCGTTCTCTGCCGCAATGATTCGCTTACCTTTCATGGGCAAAATCAGCCATGAATTATGATGAACAATGTGTTTATTTCTGAAAGTGATCATAACTGATTATTTGTACCATGCAGAAACAATAAAACGAAACCTCGGCAAAATCCCTCTGAAGGCCAAGTCCAGTTCATTCTACATTTACAATCATTCAGTTCCTTCTCAAATAGGCACATCTGCGCGTAATTTGGGAAGTGATACCGGAAAAAGAATCATTATAGTGGCTGGTGTCAAAACCTAGCCCAGAACTATGGTAGGCCAAGTGTGCAACCGATCTCCGGACCAAGACATAGCCATCTGTCTTGCCTCAACCTACCTGAACACAAAGTCGAAATTATCGATCTCTTGGCCGCACCCGGTGTTGTTCAGCGACCCGCTGTTTCCTACGACGGCGCACTTCTTGTACTTCCGCCCGGCCAACGGCGATGCCTGTGAAAGATGGACAGGTACTAGTAACTATCAATTGGAGAGCGCATCGGCAATCGAAAGAAATTACATCATTCTCAGAGTTATTCTGTTGACATCGTCATGTAGGAGTTGCCGACGGGCATTCCCCTCCCGAAGTCCTCATAAAACATTAACAATTTTTAGATCGTAGAATATATAATAATCATTACATAGTTGCGTCACACCTTCAATGATAGTATTGATAAAGTATCTCATACAGACGACTCCCGTTATAACAAAATCCCCTTGCTATTGGGGAGGAGCCTCGACAGATAAACGACCTTTGCTTCTCCCTCCAGACTGTATATTGCAATTGATTGTAATGTTGTTTTTGTGTTGTTTATTCCTTTTTACTCGAGTTGTGCAAGCTGTGGAAATAAATGAAATGAAGCGAAATAAAATGAAATCACTATCATTATAAAATCACTACTAACAGAAAATCGTCATCGTCGTCATCATAGTGGTTTTCATTATCATCATTATACAACGGTGAATATACAATAGAAGATGACACACACACACACACATGGATTATGATTTTCCAACCTTTGGCAACGTTGCCAAGAACTCCTCTTCGACGGTGAAGGCCTTGAGTTGCCAGAAGGACTTGGCGACCACGTAGCACGGGATCTCCTCGCCCAGCTTTACGTTGTCCTGCGTTATGATGAGGTGGTGGTCGGTGGTGACGTTGGACTCCGTGTTCAGCTCGTACCTGACGATCACGGGAACGCGAAGAAGAAAAAAACATAACACACTGTGAAATGTGTGTATCGATCGTGGAAAAAGCAGGTGCGCGGTGTGGTGCTGGTAAGTTAATGAGCATGATTCATTTGTAAAGTACACTTGTATGTCCAAAAAAAAAAATACAACGGATTTCCGCATTGATAACTTTTAATGTGATTAAACTTTATGAATGCTATTGCAGTTTGCACGGTCTAAAAATATAACATCTTACCTATATTTTGCAGAAAACCCCATTCAGTTTGGTTAAGTGGTCACAGAGAAATGTGGATCTTTGTAAAACATGTCATGGGTCTGTTTCTCCCAAATTCAGCGCGTGGATGCTCTTGGAACTGCATAGTAATGTGTGAACACAATGGACAAAACTTGGACGGAAGGGATTCGTGACATGCTCTACAAAGATCCTCATTTCTCTTTGACCACTGAAGCAAATCGAATGTGGTTTTCTGTAAGATGTGGGCAATGAGTTATAGTTTCATACCCTGATATTGTATTTCGATTGATTCACTATTTTTGAAGTTATCGTTGCGGAAGATACCGTTGTAATTTTTTTTTTTTTTGGGGGGGGGGGGGACATACGGTACAGAAGCGCCATGCAGACAGAAGATTTGGAGATACATTGTATACTGGTAAAGCGATTGCGGGGTTAAGTTATCTAATTCACACACACACACACACACACACACACACACACACACAGAGTACACACACACACACACACACAGAGTACACACACACACACACATGAATATCAGACAGAGCCACTAGAAACAAACATGGGGAGGTGTGGGGATGAGAAGAAACTGCTGTACTCTACTCAATTTAAGACATGAATTCACACCTGTTGCTGAAATCAGGCGATTTCCCTTTGATAGCCCAAGTCATACTGATAGATCCCCCCCCCCCCTCAACAAAAAAGAAAGAAAGAAAAAAGAAAATTCTAAGGAGAGCACCAGATAAGACACTCTCGATAGGTTAACCACCATCGTGTCGAGGTCAGACATTCGCCACGGGACATTATTACACTTGAGTTAAGGGAATGTTTCCCCTAACGTCAATGCATTGCGATTTGCCGAATTGCAGCAGAAAAATTTGTTAAAGATTTTAAAAAAAATGGAGTGAAAGTGCCAGGAAATCCGGACAATCATTTTTCAGGTATTGGAACCTCCTGATCATGTGAATCTTACTCATCAAGGGGAAAAAAAAAACCCACACTAAACACTAAAACACAAAACGACACAAAATAACACAAAGCAAAGCAAAGAAAGAATGAGAGAGAATAGAAGCAGCAAAATGTTCATTCAGATACTGGCGATCATTCTGATCTATCTCCTCCTCATACTGGAATGAATTTCATTTTGCGCAGTGCTTATGGCTGTATTTACAGGAGTTTGATTTTGCGATTCGTTCTTTGTGAAGAAAAATCCAATGGAAAGCCACCATTTGAACAGGTTGATGGGTGAGAAACGTCCCCACGTTGAAAACATGATACAGCGGACTTCCATTATAACGAAGTCCTCGGGACCAGCAATTTTCTTTCACTATATCGAAATTTCGTTATAACACTAGAACAAAAAACAATAAAAATAGAGCGGATAATGTTGGCATCTGAATTTTTACTTCATTGTAACCGGAGCCGGAATTGTTATAACCGTGTTCGTGTATTTTGCACTGCACTGGACCTTTTTACTGTTATTCGTAGCAAATTTGATGGATTGTTAGTTATCGTGAAAATACATTGGTATGCATAAACGTAACGAGATACATACACGCATGAAGAGCAAATGATAACATACGGGATCGCGGCCATGATAGATTATGATGCTAGATAAAGCATACTAGTACATACAATTTTAAGTGCCAACGCTCGCTTGAAAAACAAAAAACAAACAAAAAAAAAAAACCTGCTGCAACAACTTAATATATCTAGCCGAAGAAACATACGTCAAATACGCAGGTGCTGCGAATAGACTGCCACGAGAAATCCTCATGGCCATTGAGAAGTGTAGGAAATTGTCAATGGAAGTAGCCATTCAGTAGGTCATAAAATCGTCCTCACGGAATCCCCGACATGTCGAAAGCAGCGCTGTCCAATTTGTTTACAAAATAATCACGCTCTTAGGCACAATAATAGCGAACGCCCGGTATTAATCGCTTGCGCGGCACTGCAGCCTCACCTGCCATCTGTCTTCAATGCATTGAATGAGGCGGATTTGTACTGTTACCATGGATACGACCCTACCACAAACCGGCATCATTGATGGTGACGTCTTCAGTACGCGCGCCGGGTGGTGCCTACACTA